>NC_057811.1:16083369-16357022 GCF_018294505.1 Triticum aestivum
TCAGGCTTGCAACTGGCCCGCCCCCTCTCCCGGCGCCCCCTCCGACAAAACAAAAATCGAGTTGCAACCATGTTGGGGGACATGCAGTTGCGGGGCTATTGTCGGGATTGCAACTGACCCGCCCCCTCTCCCGGCGCCCCCTCTGACAAAAAAAAAGTCGAGTTGCAACCATGTTGGGGACATGCAGTTGCGGGGCTGTTGTCGGGCTTGCAACTGGCCCGCCCCCTCTGACATAACAAAAAAGTCCAGTTGCGGTCGGGTTAGAAGACATGCACTTGCGGCCGGGTGCAAGAAAAAATATATGCTAATATTCTTTTACGCATAAACAAGAAAAAATATATGAAAATGCCGGTCCTATACAAAACAAAAGTCATGGTTTAAAAACCCGTTAACAACCAACATACCCACTAACATTTATGTCTACATGGTTCAAAAATCCCCAGTCATCAAAGAAAAAGCATTTCCTACCTTATGCAAGCATAAAAAATCAAAATGCATACATAAATAAATCCACAAATAGAGATCTGGCATAAAAGAGGGGAAAACAGAAGAAAAAAATGCAACTGAAGAACCCCGAGGGACGAAGACCCCCTCCCCTGAGACAAGTACTCCGCGGTAGACATGGTGTGTACATGGCAATTGAAAAGTCCAACAAAAACAATGAAAAACGCCTCTCACAACCAGCACATCGCGCATGAATACCGAACACGAGAAAAGTAAAGAAAGAAGAAGCAGGCGATAAACAAGTCGGGGTAACACTAGACAAGCAGTGTTGCGTGAATCTTACGGAAACAGTGATCTAACGGCCATATAGGTGTACCGGGACTTCGGTTAAACTCAATCGACTACATTTTAGCAATCCAGGTAATAAAATTTCAACTATCGCAACCAACATTTACTTACAAAGCATATGATGGATGTGCAACTGAAAATGATTAACAAAAAATTGGTAGGAAATTTCGTTGCTAAAATAGGGCTGCTAGAAATTTGGAAAATATGCTAAAATCAAATAGAATAAAACACAACATTAATAAGCAAGGACAAAAGGAAAAATTAAATTAAATAAACAAAACGAAAAAATGAAACGGGATAAGGAAATAATAAGTAAAAATAAAGAAAAGAAAAGTTAAAGACTTATAAAAAGTAAATGAAAAGTAAAACAATAAAAAGAAGAAAAAGGTAAAGAAAAAAGAAAAAAGAAAAAGAAAATTTCTTTTGGGAAAAAGAGAAGCCACCGTGACTTCCTCTCCTACAGGCAAAACTCACTTGTGTAGGGCGAGAAAAAGAAACAAAATAAAGTACTTTTCTTGTAGGCTGACAAAAATAACTAAAAAAACACACTCGGGAAACTTGGGCTGCACATCAAAGGGAACAAGGCCCAGAAGAAAAATAAAAGAAAGTCTCTCTCATCTCCACCGGCCCGTGCAGCGACAACGAAAATAGCTGGTTCGAGCCAACGTACACGTACACATGGATTGTCATCGACTGAGACTTCGCCAAAAATCAGTCGACTGATATTTAGTGTAGCCGTATATATAATATACGGCTAAAAACGCAGCTGAAAGAGGCGAAAGAGCGAGCTGTTCATACCGGCTAGCAACAAGAAATCAGGGAGATCGAGGAACAACTGCGTGAGATATACGAGAGAGAGGAAGTGTTCTATAGACAGAGATCCAGAGTTGATTGGCTGCAAGCGTGCCATCAAAACACAAAATATTTCCAAAATAGAGCTTCACATCGCAAGAAGAAGAACACGGTTAGAGCTTTACGGCGCCAGGACGGGACTCGATGTCTAGGGAACGATGAGATGAGGGATTTGGCTGCTGGTTTCTATGAGAATCTGTTCTCCTCGGAAGGTTCGGCAGGGGCGCAAGCCCTTCTTCAGCATGTGGAGGCCTCGGTGACGGATAATATGAACACAAGGCTTACCGCGGCGATCACAGATGAAGAGATAGAGGTGGCATTGTTCCGGATGGGCCCAACAAAAGCGCCAGGGCCGGATGGACTTCCTGCGCTGTTCTACCAGAGGCACTGGCCTCTGTTACGAGAGGATGTCTCTAGGGCAGTGCGGAGCTTTCTTCATGGAGAGACGACACCGGCAAGTTTTAATGACACAATTATTATTATGATCCCGAAGGTTAATTCTCCGGAGCTGCTGACGCAGTTTCGGCCCATTAGCCTTTGTAATGTGCTGTACAAGATAGCAACAAAAGTGTTGGCTAATCGTCTCAAAGGAATCCTGCCGGTTCTTATTTCCGAGGAGCAAAGTGCATTTGTGCCAGGAAGATTGATCACTGACAATGTTCTTGTGGCGTATGAGTGCGTTCATGCACTACGAACCAGGAAAAGGAGGAAAGCATTTTGCGCGGTAAAGTTGGATATGATGAAGGCATACGATAGAGTGGAGTGGATATTTCTTGAACAGATGCTTGCCAAATACGGGTTTGCCACAGAGTGGATCGCAATGATTATGAGATGTGTTTCTTCTGCAACATTTACAGTAAATTTGAATGGAGGCCTGTCGAGGAGATTTGTACCGTCACGCGGCCTACGGCAGGGGGATCCCCTCTCCCCTTACCTCTTTCTTTTGTGTGTGGAGGGCTTCTCTGCTCTATTAAAGAAGGCCCAACAGGAGGGAAGCTTCAAGGGAGTGGCATTTGGGAGCACTTGAAGCCATGACATATGATTTTAATTCACATAGTGACATATATCGGCTCTGTCCCATCTCTTTCCTCCTCGGCGATCATCATGTCTCCTCAATCCCTTTCTTCTTGGAAGAAAACATGGGGTTACATGATCCAGTTCGGAGGGGAATGATGACCTAGACATGGGAGATTTAGAGGTGCACAACGGCTTGAAGGAAATTGGAGGCAGTTCGCTTCTAGAAGCCAACATGTTGAAAGAGCCCACTTGTTAGTGCACGTTTTCCTCAAGAGGGGTGATTTCAATGTCTACATGTTGGGTCATTCTGATCTACGCTTCTCTTCATCATCTTTGTTGTTCTGGTGCACTGGTTCTGTGAGCGTTAGCATGACGAATTTTCGACTGTATGCTGCAACACGGTTTTCCTGGGTTCGATGAGGGAGGGGTGACGACGGTGGCGCCTTTGTGTCGCTTCAGTGCTTGTAGTCGTCGCTCGGTGGTCTACAAGCCTGAATGTAATTTATGTTTTTGTGATCTTTGTACTCCCTCTGTTTTTTTAGTCTGCATATAAAGTTTGGTCAAAATCAAGCTTTGTAAAGTTTGACTAACTTTATATTAAAAAAATATCGGCATTCACAATATGAAATAAATATTATCAGATGCACCATTGAATGTATTTTCAAACTATATAGTTTTAGTATTGTAGATGTTCATTTTTTTATATAAATTTGGCAAACTTTGTGTAGTTTGACTTTGACCAAATTTTATACGCGGAGTAAAAAGAAACAGAGGGAGTACTTCCATGACATTTGGTGAATATATCAGAAGTTAAAAGAAACATGCAACAACCAACTCTCTTTTGATAGTAGAGAGTAGAGGGGACATATGTAGGGCTTTCCTTTTAATGTTTAACTGCTCTTCAAATTTCATAAATTGCAAGAATGCTAGACACATTCATCGACCATTCACATGGGAGTTGGATAATCAAAGTCCATGGTCGTTGATGACATTGCTATTAGTTCCTGGTGTTCTTTCTTTGCCCAAAGCTATCGCGGGGCCACGGGCAATGCATATACAGACGAAATTCATATTGACTCTAGGTCTATATGGAGTGACATACACTGATCGATGCCCATGATCAGGATTCAAACTCTGAGATGTCTTGTAAGAATTAGCGATCTTATTAATGTTTCTGGTGCTCTGTGAACCAAGTCTAGCCCCCCGCGAACATTCCTATGAACATAACCTCATACTCACGTTCCAGACATAGGGTGCACCGTACTGATATTAAAAAAAAGAAAGACATAGAATGTACCGACCTCTAAAAAAGAAGACATGGGGTGCACCGTGCACGTACATACGGCCTCAAAAAACCGCCGCAGAAAGAGAACCACCCGACCGCCTCAAACCACCGCCACCGTTTGCACGCTGCGGCGCGCCCAGCACGAGTCTGCCGACAAAGAAGTAGGCAGCCAAAGTTGACCGCCGGATATAAGCGCCAGCACACACGTACCGAACGAGCTGTCCACCGAGGAGTTGTCTGTCGGGCCCGAGAGCCACCCGCCGCAGCGAACAAGGTCGTCCACATAACTAATGAGATCAGCTCCAAATCAGGCATGCTCAATGTATAGCTTCAAATTAATATTTCCTCCGTTCGAAAAACCTTGTCCCAAACTTGTCCCTTAAATGAATGTATCTAGCATCAAAGCGACAAGCTTTTTTGAACAGAGGGAGTAGATCTCGATTGGTGATGTATGGATCAAAGTGTACCTTGGCTTCCTCCAGGTCAAGTCCCACTACAACTTTAGTCCAACTACCAACGAAGTGGTATTCAGAATAGTTTGCACATGCCACTTCTTTCACCCGGAGTATGGATATAGCAATTTCTTGTTCTTGGAGTTTTTTTTTGTGGCGTTGTTCTTGGAGTTCATTAACCTCAAAGTTGATATCCTCAGTAGCTTCATCTATGGTACTTGCTTGTGAGAACAAAAAATATTAACTAAGAAAACATAGAAAATAATACCTAATTAAGGTGAAACATTTTCGCCATTACTTCATGGAGAATAGATTAATGCGTACTCTAGTTTACTGAACGGAAAATGCATGCTCATAAATATAAATGTACTTGTTTCAAAAAATAATATAAATCGACCTCTTCAAATAAAATAGCTAATAAAAGAAATTCTAGTAATAGAACAGAAAGGTCATATGGTTCCTTAGCAGTTTATATATGATTAACGTGTAAGAATATTAAACTGAGGTCGGTATTGTAATCATGGAGATTATATAGTTTTGCGACAATTCATTTACAAACAAAACTATCAAATAATATTCAAAGAGATTGATTCACACCAACACAAGGTAGTCATAATAGTTGGCTCTACACATGTTGACCCCCCTCGAATCCTTGCAGCTAATCAGCGAGGACCTGCGTGGGCCACCAACGACAAAGTCGATTTCGGTGAATCTTGGATAGGGGGTCCCGTGCTAGTAGTCTAGGCATGGTGGTAACAAGGACACGAGGTTTTACCCAAGTTCGGGCTCTCTCGAAGAGATAATACCCTCCGTTCTGTTTGTGATTGCATTTTTTCGGATGGAGTACAAAGTACGGGTGATCTACCACAAGATTGTTTACTGTCCTTTACAAGCCCTTCCCCTCGGTTTATATAGATACCAGAGGGTCTAGGGTTACAGATAGGTCAGCTGGGTTCATGGTAATTGTGTTGTAGACGACCTCTTAGTCCTGGAGTATGCGCCAAGTCTTCGGGAATATTCCTTCTTCGGACCATGAGCTTTCTGGGGATGGCATACTAGTGAACCGCTACCAATCTGGCCGGGAGACGACATGGTGAGTACCGCCTGGTCCAGGATGTAACATCCCGAGACCGATTCTTTCCATGTTTTCTATTATATTGTTTGCTCTATGTTATTTTTGCATTGCATCATGTCATCATGTCATTAAATTTCGCAACCCAAATGTTTTCTCATGTAAATAAATTGTATGGATCTCCGATCCATTTAAATCGAGAAAAATGCACATGGTGATCTTTCTTAATAACATATATCCTCCCAATTTTTCGTGGGTCAAACTCGTTTTTATGAGTCCTAGAAAAATAGCCCTCTGCACGGCACCACTCGTAGCCCTGTCTTTTTATTTTCTAAACTCTGTTTATTTTTATTTATTTATTTTGTATGTCTCTAAACTCTGTTTATTTGTTTTTTTAGAACTAACTCTGTTTATTTGTTAAACGGAAAAAGAAATAGAGCGAGAGCTGAACCAGCGCAGCTAACGGGCCAGCCAGGCCGTAGCAGAAGAGCAGCACAGCCGACGCCGCGGCCCACCTACTGACCCTAGCCCGATCCTGATCCCCCTCGCCTCTCTCCCTCGCTCTCTGCTCTGCGCCGCCACGCACGAGACAGAGAGAGGGGCGGCACCCAGCTCGGGCCTCCACTGCCGGCAGCCCACCGCCTCCTTGCCCACGTGCGTTGGCCGCCCGACACGAGCTCCGTCGCGGCCATGGCTGCCCCGCCTCGCTCCCTCCATTCCAGGGTGCCGCCATGCCCTCCGGTTCGGAGCTCCGCGCCCGTCGCCTCTTTGCGCTCAGCCACCTCCAGCAGCTCGCCCAGCTCTCCCTGCAAGCTTCCACCACCGCAGATGCGCCCCCTTTCCTCGCTCCCGGGGAGCACCACACGCCGGCGAGCTCCCAAGCCAGCCTCGTCCGCATCCGCGCGCGAGCGCCTGCGCCCGACCTTGTCGCCTCCACGCCCGGCCTCGAACGGCGCCGCCCCACCTGCGACCGCAGGCAAACCTCCGCCATCTCCTTGGCTAGCCGACGCCCCTTCCCGACCTCGACCACCAGCAGCCGCCTCCTGCCGGCCGGCCAACTCCATGGCCTCCGCAGAGCACCCTCCTCCATGCCAAAGTCGCACTCCGCTGCTGCTTGCCGCAGCTCGCTGACCAGCTTCACCACCATGGCCTCCCTCCTGCCGCTGCTGTGTTGTTGGCCCTTGCTGCCGAGTGCCTCGTCCACGGCCCCGCGCTAGCTGTGCTCCGGGGCACGTCTGGCATCGTTGACCTCCTGGTGCTGTCAAGTTTTCCTCTCCGATCGGTACCATTACCGTCGCCGTGGATCCGACAAGACCAAGTGTACCTCTACCGTCGCCGTGGATCCGACAAGATCGTCAAGTGAACAACCACCATCGCCGTGTTCCACTACGACCCGTGAACGTCTACACCGCACCGACTCGATCCACCCCGAATACACGCTTCGAAGGTATAACCCCGAGATGAAACAAACGCAATGCGAATGCATGTGTTGTATAAGATGCCCGTGTTTGCGCCATGTCTGATTTGATACTTGCGCGTTCCTCGCTTGCCATGGCACCGACACATGGGACACCCGGTAAACGGGATCACTCCTTATTACTCTTCCACATTACGCACACCCACACTTATCTTTTGCACCGGTATCTCAACGAGTTACCGGATCACCGGAATGTTACCGTGACATCGTTTTTGGATTCGCCACTGTGGCATCCAATTCTTTCCGTCATGGCGACAAATGCCCCATATTATATTATATGTCCATATTTCATAAATTTGCATATAACTTGAATATGTCATCCGCATCAATATTAACAACATTTAAAATGCTTGTCTAGCTTAAACAACATTATCCGTCCTTCTTAAATATGGGGAGCTATGCAATTGTCATATAGTATATTTATCCTTCTCCATTTAACTTGCTTATTCCATCATCACCTTATGCCATGCTCACCCTTATTAAACAACACTTAAATTGACGAGTACATAAACGGGATTGAACTAAATATTTGAATGTAAAGTTTCGTCAATATGCAAGTCGTTGCATATTGAGCTTCACTTAATGTGTAGTATCTGTATGTTGCACATCGTCATGTCTTGCATCTTTAAATTTGCATGCATCATGCTTGATTGTGCATAATGCCATGAGTATGACATGCTTGTTTGTTTATTGGGTCGTTTGCTTCTTTCCGGTTCTTGCTTCTTCTCGGTAGTTTCGTTTAGGAGTTTCGTGGGTTAGTTCAACTACGCTTTGTTCGATTAATTCATGCATTTGATCCTTTTCAAAGCGGGATTCCAGTCAAGATGATCATTACCTTCAATATCATTAGTAGCTTTGCTTGCTAGATGTCTCGATGCCACCGTTTGGACTTTCAAGTCTTCGCTTTGGCTAGGACCGTATGTTGGGCGTTACACATGACACCATTAAACTCCACAATATGCAATACGAGCAGGAGTTAGTGGCGCATGAGGAGGATGAGCTCGCCCTTTTCGCTCCATCATGACATCGCAAGGAGGAGGAGCATTAGAGGGCCAAGGCGGAGCGGCTCGCGATGATAATTGTTAGAAAAATATATTAAATATTTTTGGAAATAATAATAAATAAGTTCGATAGAGGCAACGAGCAACAGCCACATGAGCTGGACGATATGCAATACGAGTAAGACAAGCTCGTCCCTTTTATGGTACGGTCCATCGAGACAAACCGTGAGGGAAGATGAAGAGAGGGCGGAGGAGGAGCGGACTGTGGCGAGACATTGAGGCGGACTACCCCTGCCACTCAGGTTCCTGAGCACTTCGTCGACCACGTGCGATTAACATGAACTTTGTTTAACACCTGAACTTTTTTTTTGTAAACATGAACTTCACAAAAATATGATTTTTTTCTGTTTACATTTTAAAAATTGTCTAGTAATATTTTATAAATTATACTAAAGAAAATCTTTTTGAAATAAATATAAAATATAAAATAAATTTGTTTTATGGCAAGTCACTTCATTGTGTAACTAAGAGCAGACTTAAATTGTTTCGTACAGAATAACTACTTATAAGTAATCTCCCTGCACCGCGCTGCAGGCGTGGTTAGCAATCTCCAGATCATCATTAAAGAAATTAATCTCCCCACACAAAAAATATCTACTATCCAGTATAATTATAATTAATCTGTTTTCCTTACCGTACATTTTTCGCGCTAAAACTATTATCCTTAATCTGTTTTTCTTACATTTTTTTAGAGAAGACAATCTGCTTATGCAGGATGGGCCGTACTGGGCTGGTTAATGGCGAAACGGGGCCCTAAAGAAGTTGGATCCGGCGAAACAGAGGCCGATCGGAAAATTATAAATTCTGCAGCCTTCGGCGTCTGCAACGATTTCCCTCCACTGCGTAACAGATTGTAGTTCCCAAATTCTCCATATCCCCGAGAAACCAAGAATTGCAAGAATAATTCCGACGATGAAGAGCTGGGACGCCGGTCCTTCCTCCTCCGGCAGCTCGCCGGAGAAGCAGGCACGCCCCTCCAAGCAGGGGCGTGATGAAGACGGCGACGAGCTCGCCGTCGAGGATCGCCGCCCCCACCTCAACACTCGAGTCAAGAGACCGCGGCTCTCCATCGAATCGGAAGACGAGCAAGATTCTTCCTCCGGGAGCTCGCCGGAGAAGCAGGCACGCCCCTCCAAACAGGGGCGTGATGAAGACGGCGACGAGCTCGCCGTCGAGGATTGCCGCCCCCACCTGCGGGAGCGGCTCTCCTTGGACACGGAGGGAGACCAAGGTACGGAGCTGTCCCCAAGCCTACCCCTGCTGGAGGAGATGCCCCAGGACGTGATTGTGAGCGTTCTGAGGACCATCGGGGTCCGAAGCGGGGTTCAGGTCAGCTCCTCTTGTTCGTATCTGCGAGAGTTCGTGATGAAGAATGCAGCCCCATGCTGCGGAAGGTATCTGCAGATCAAAGCTTGTAGAATCGAAGGAGACGCAACCATAGCTACACTGAGCACGGATTTGCTATGCAAAGTCATGTCCAAGCTTGACCCTTTTGCAATGTCAGCCCTGGGAGGATCCTGTTCGGCTTTCAGGTGTTTGCTCGCCTCACCACCCACGCGTGGTTTGATTGAAGATTTTGGAGAGAAGCGCATTCCCCTTGGTGCTCTGACGGTAACTCCAATCAGCCCATATCCTGTTCTACTTTCTTCAATGCTCCCCGCTAGGCAGAGGCCTGCAAGCGATCTGTTCGCTGCCTTTTGGCGTAGATTCGCAGCAGAAAGGGTGATAGGGAGAGTAGAGATATCAGACTGTAGAGATGGCTTGATTCTGCTCAAGGGGAGAGCCATCAGGCGTTTTGTTGTGTGTGCTCCACTGGCGGCCAACATGTACGCGAGGCTACTGCCACAGCTCTCCAATGACGGTGATCATGTTTACATGTCTGCTTCAGTTCTTCGAGATAAGAAGGCTGCCATAGAGTTCTCGGTTACTGTTCTTATGGGTGATCTCCAGAGCGCCAACGTGACAATTAACCAGTACCAATCAAAGACAGGCCAATGGAGTTCCAGGCGCTGCCCGTGGCTAACTCCTGCAACATTGCAGTCGGAGATTAAGCAACCGTCTGTTCTGTGCAAAAACACTATATGGTTCCTGCAGCCGATGCTGCAACTGATCTCTGTCGACCCAGACAAGTTAACAGTTGGCACGCTGCCCTTTCCGCCCCTTGACGGCATTTCAACTGTCAACCATGCTCTCCTGGAGCGATCTCAGGGATCAATTTGCCTAGTGATGATCACAGATAACAGAGTAATGGTCTTCGAGCTGACACTGATGGCGACGCATGGAGCTTATTCAAGCAGTTTCACGGTCCTCCTGATGGATGCCGGCTTATTGGAACAGGTTTTCAAAAAATCCTGGTGCATTCTGGTGAAAGGCTGCGATACATTGACATTGGGGATGGTATTTTCAAAGACGTGTCCCTGGTCTTCAACGTTGTCAGACAAGCTTGGTGTTACGATGTTCCATACCCACCTAGGACAGACTTGTTTCGTAGGCTACAGAGAGTTGGTGAGCCTCTTCTTCTTTCCATTTGACTCTTTCTATTTTTCTGATACAAAGTTCTGTTCAAATTTGTGACAATTGTCAGTCTTAATGAGGAATTCTCTGTTTTGGTTAACCAGGGACTGCATTGGAGGTCAAGGAGCACGAAGGGCTGAGGAGCGCAAAGGGCGGACCTAAACAGAAGCCTCTTGAGAAGGCCACAAGCAGTTCTATCTCCTATTATTAGTCCCTTAGATACTGTAACTCGGCACCGTAGAATGTTGTTTTGACTGTTGTTAAACGATGATGTGTTCCTTGCATTTTTTTGCGATGCGAGGATGTGTCCCTTATTTTGGGGGAGGGATTATTAATAGAGCTATCAAGTCTCAACTGAGAGACAATTTTGTTTAACTATACTTGATTCTGTGGCGCTTTTCTTTCTCATGCTGTAAATTTTGTGTGTTGATTAATGTGATTTTGATTACAATGCTAAATCCAAATGTAAGTTTTCCAGCAAAGGTTATGTCAATTTTGTTTTGTATTTCAAAAACATATACAAGGCTATTTCAGCAAATATGATGTCAAAATTGAAATGTATACAAAGGTATTGCAGCAAAGGTGATGTTAAATTTTTGTACAAAGCTATCTCAGCAAAGGTGATGTCTGAATTTTGTATTCCACATCATATACAAGCTTAGATGATCACAAGATATTCAGCCTGGGGTCGAGTCCTGATGAGGCTCCCCAAGGTTCTCATTTTTTCATCATCAATTTACAATAATAATGTGGTTGATTTCATCCTCAGTATCTCATATATACAAGTAATTGCCATTTACAGTAACAAGGCTTCTTTGCTGTACAGCCAAAAGACCAAAATATTAGCCAGTTGCGTTGTTTTCTCTTCCCCTGTTCTTGTGCTCTACAGACTGGCTACCGCCATCAGCTCCGAGCCATGGCCGCTGCGGAATCGATCTGAAACCGAGTCGTCGCGCACCTTCGGCCTCGACCCTCCCGCTGTGGCACAGAAAGAAGACGACGGCTATACAAATGTGGTTGTTGTCGAACTTGACCTACAAGCCAGGGCACACCATTTTCTCCATTCATTCATAAGCACAACACCTATAGGGAGGGCATGATGTGCATCTCCAATACCTGATCCACAAGGTTAAAAAAGTTACTTAAAAAGGATATCTGATTAAGTTTCAGCAGCTATCTATAAACATACATGAACAAGTCAGTTCTTCGAACATCAACGCATTGACAAAGAAACCAAAGCTTTTACAAGCTTGTGCCCAATACCAGCTGGGAGGAATGGAACACCACCTGTGCGTGTTCCTCTGCTCCTTTTGACTCCACTAATCACTTCCATTTGCTAGATTCCACCAAAGCTGCAGGTAGAGGGCAGAATTCTCATAAGCATAAGAACACACAACATTTCGGGATTTCCTCAATATTCTGCATATCAAAGCAGATGAACTGAGGAGAAGGCAGAGGATCAACTGAAAATCAAATAAAGGCCGAACTCTTTCGATCAGTAAACTCCGCTGGATCGCTCAGCTCTTTTTTGCTGCCTCCTCCTTCGTTTCTGCACAGGCGTGCGTGTGACGAGGGCAGTGTTGTTGGGCGTCTGTGCTCTGGCAAACGGGAGCTGCCCTGGCCGTCTTCCTTGAGAAAATGCCGGCTAAAGATTAGAAGGAGGCGGCGATCTGGGGGCACAGGGAGGTGACGGTGCGGTTGGGCTTGGGGGTAGCATGTGTTGGTAGGGACGCGCAGTGGGTCGAGGACGCCGTCGTACGGGGCCGGCAGCGGCGCTAGCACGTGGGGGACCCTGGCTGCGACGGCTCGTTGGCCCTGAGCACCCGGATCCAACGCCGGGGAGGCCAGGGACACCAAGTCCAGGTGGTAACGCGGTTGGGCCTGGGTCGCCGGGGGGGGCGTGCGGTGAAGAAAGAGGGCGGCGCGCGGTGGAGGGATGCGTCCGGCGCGGGGGAAGGAAGAGGGCGGCGGCGGCGGCGGCTACAGAGGAGGTTTTTTTTTTTTCTTGAGCGCCGGTGGCTACAGAGGAGTGGGTGTCAAGCCTGACGGACTGTATGTTTTCTTCAGTTAACGGACGGCACTGATGGAAGGTCGTGAGAAGATCAGACGGCTCGCCTAGTATCAATCGATCGTTATTCACTCTAACCGTTGCATTTCTACTGCTTGCCGTACTATTACATTATATATGCTCCCCTCGCTGGCCTGTAACCCTATGATGATTTGTAAGAGCTTTGCGCCAGAACAGAAACAATACCTCTTTCAGTGAATATATACCTCGCATATACCCTTCACTTTCCCCTCTCTTCTCAGATTTGGGACGAACCTTAGCTTAGGTTGAGATTGAGAGTGTGACAATTGGTATCATGAGCCAGATTTTTCCTCGGTGGCGCGACAGATCGGAGAGGCACCAGTGATTTGCCCTCCCTTCCCTCCCTTTTGGGCAACGGCGACGTTGATTCCCCCCTCCTTTCCACCTCCAAACTTGCCACCACTCAGCATCAACAAATTCTCAGCTCCTCCAGGGTTTGCAAGTGCTCAAATTCAAGATGTTCAGGCAGGACACCACACCTACTGCTCCTACCCCAGCATCCCACAACTTCGAACCACCACTAGTGCATACATAGTGGGAAGATTTCTATGGTCAGTATGAGAATGAGATGCGCACTCAATTCGACACATCAATCACAAAATGACTCGAGATGGAATTTCCTCGCCTTGAGGGTGTAAACCCAGCTGGATGGATTCGCCAGTGTGACAAATATTTCCAGATGGCTGGTGCCCCTCCAGAGTACAGAGTGGGATTGGCACAGTTATACATTACTGGACCAGCTGATGTTTGGCTACATAGATCTAGTCTGCTTAAGAAGAGATTAACATGGGCACAATTATGTGAAGAAATTCTGCACGATTCATCAAGCTCTTATGACTTAACCGGACGTTTCAACTCTCAAACAACACACACTCTCTCTCTCTCTCTAGTAGAGTACACTCAACAATTTGAGGACCTCATGACCGATGTACAAGAGGAACACCCCATGATTTATGAGCAATAGTTTGTCACATGCTATGTCAATGGCCTCAAATGTACTCTCAGGTATCAACTCAGACATTTGAAACCAGCATCACTAACTGAAGCATATTGGCTTGCCGTGGATTTGGAACAAGGAGCAGTGGAAAAGAAAAAAAAAACCACAACATATAACACCAATGGCAGATCTGCTACCAGTTACTACAAACAAACACCTACAAGCCAGGACAAGACCAATGAGTTCAAACAACCTCTCACAACACAAAGAGCCAGGGAACCTGGGAAGTGCTGGAGATGTGGGGATGCCTGGTTCCATGGACACAAGTGTAAGCAAGCAACAATACTGAATGTCCTCACATGAGAAGACCCTACTGAACAGCAAGTGTCACAAGAGGAATTAGAAAAAATGAGCAAGAGAAGCAACCAAAAGTAGAAGAACAGTGCATGAGGATCTCTCTCCAAGCCCTGGAAACTGTCAGTGTTTATTGGTGGCAAACAAGCTGTTGCACTAGTGGATTCAGGTAGCAATGCCACCTTCATGAGCTTGCAATTTGCTCTCCAAATTGACTGCAACATTATTAAGGATAATACAAGAGTTGTTACTGTAGCTGGGGGAGGCAAATTGTGGTATGGTTCATATATACCCACAACAAGCTTTTCTGCCAGTTCAGAACAGTTCCAGCCTTCCTTCAAAGTCCTAGATCTACCAGGACATGATGTGGTTATTGGATCAGATTGGCTGGTCCGGCATAGACCAGTTTATTTCCATTATAATCCAAGAAAAATCACACTGCTCAAAGATGGGGTTACACCGATAACTGCAGCTACTGTAACTGGCCATCTTTCTCTTAATGGGCTTCTGGTCAGTGGAGCTCCTACCTGCATGATAAGTTTAGTGCAGAATAGCACACATGTTACTAAAACTAGTGACCATGTACCTCCAGAAGTAAAAAGAAGCATTGTAGTTCTTATCTTGACATTTTCACAGAACTTGAAGGCCTACTTCCTAAGAGGGAATGTGATCATGAGATACCTTTGGCACTGACCCTCCTAATGCAAGACCTATGGAATACCTCACACTTAGAGAGATGAGTTGGAGCATCAGATCCAACTACTACTAAAAAGCAGAGTTATAAGACCCAACCAAAGTCCCTTTGCTTCTCCTGCAATCCTTGTCAGAAAAAAGATGGTTCCTGGAGGCTTTGCATTGACTACATGAAATTGAATGCAACAACTGTTAAGAACAAGTTCGCAATACCTGTCATAGAAGATCTTCTTGATGAACTACATGGAGTAACAATATTTTCCAAATTGGATTTAAGATCAGGCTACCACCAAGTGAATGAAAGAGGAAAACATACCTAAAACTGCATTCAGAACTTCTTTTCGGCATTATGAGTTCTTGGTCATGGCTTTTTGGCCTCTCCAATGCACCAGGCACCTTTCAAGCCCTCACGAACAACATCTTTGGGAGATATGCCAGGAAATTTATTCTATTATTCTTTGATGATATACTAGTTTCAGCAAAACACTTGCAGAATAATCTCATTTGCAACTTGTCATGGACCTATTAAAAGAACATCATCTCAAGGTCAAATTATCAAAATGCCAATTCGTTTTTCCTCAAGTGAAGTACCTAACATCATCAATAGCTCTGGAGTAGCCACTGCTACAGACCCTGCCAAGATACATGTAGCATCAGATTGGGCTACTCCTACAACAACCACACCACTCAGGGGATTTCTAGGCCTCTGTGGGTACTATAGAACATTTGTCAAGAACTTTGGACCAATATCAAGACCCTTGCATGATATGCTCAAGAAAGATAGCTTTAAACAGTCACATCCTCAAGATGGTGCATTTCAATAGCTGAAAGCTGCTCTCACGACTTCTCCAATACTTGCCCTCCCTGATACCCCCCTCCCATTCATTTTGGAGACTGATACCCCTGGCATTGAACTTGGTGTTGTCCTCATGCAGAAGAGCCAACCCTTGGCATATGATAACCCACAAGTATAGGGGATCAATTGTAGCCTTTCTTGATAAGTAAGAGCGTCGAGCCCAACGAGGGGCTAAAGGTAGAATAAATATTCCCTTCAAGTGTTAGGGAACGTAGTAATTTCAAAAATTTCCTACGCACACGCAAGATCATGGTGATGCATAGCAACGAGAGGGGAGAGTGTTGTCCACGTACCCTCGTAGACCGAAAGTGGAAGCGTTAACACAACGCGGTTGATGTAATCGTACGTCTTCACGATCCGACCGATCAAGTACCGAACGCACGGCACCTCCGAGTTCAGCACACGTTCAGCTCGATGACGTCCCTCGAACTCCGATCCAGCCGAGTGTTGAGGGAGAGTTTCGTCAGCACGACGGCGTGGTGACGATGATGATGTTCTACCGACGCAGGGCTTCGCCTAAGCACCACTACGATATTATCGAGGTGTAATATGGTGGAGGGGGGCACCGCACACGGCTAAGAGATCAATAGATCAATTGTTGTGTCTATGGGGTGCCCCCTGCCCCGTATATAAAGGAGCAAGGGGGAAGGCGGCCGGCCTAGGAGGAGGGCGCGCCAAGGGGGGAGGAGTAGGACTCCTCCTTTCCTTGTTGGAGTAGGAGAAGGGAAGGGAGAAGGAGAAGGAAGGAAGGGGGCGCCCCCCCTCCCTAGTCCAATTCGGACTAGTCCATGGGGAGGGGTGCGGCCACCCTTTGGGGCCTTTCTCTCCTTTCCCGTATGGCCCATTAAGGCCCAATACGAATTCCCGTAACTCTCCGGTACTCCGAAAAATACCCGAATCACTCGGAACCTTTCCGATGTCCGAATATAGTCGTCCAATATATCGATCTTTACGTCTCGACCATTTCGAGACTCCTCGTCATGTCCCCGATCTCATCCGGGACTCCGAACTCCTTCGGTACATCAAAACTCATAAACTCATAATAAAACTGTCATCGTAACGTTAAGCGTGCGGACCCTACGGGTTCAAGAACTATGTAGACATGACCGAGACATGTCTCCGGTCAATAACCAATAGCGGGACCTGGATGCCCATATTGGCTCCCACATATTCTACGAAGATCTTTATCGGTCAAACCGCATAACAACATACGTTGTTCCCTTTGTCATCGGTATGTTACTTGCCCGAGATTCGATCGTCGGTATCTTAATACCTAGTTCAATCTCGTTACCGGCAAGTCTCTTTACTTGTTCCGTAATACATCATCTCACAACAAACTCATTAGTTGCAATGCTTGCAAGGCTTAAGTGATGTGCATTACCGAGAGGGCCCAGAGATACCTCTCCGACAATCGGAGTGACAAATCCTAATCTCGAAATACGCCAACCTAACAAGTACCTTCGGAGACACCTGTAGAGCACCTTTATAATCACTCACTTACGTTGTGACGTTGGTAGCACACAAAGTGTTCCTCCGGTAAACGGGAGTTGCATAATCTCATAGTCATAGGAACATGTATAAGTCATGAAGAAAGCAATAGCAACATACTAAACGATCGTGTGCTAAGCTAACGGAATGGGTCAAGTCAATCACATCATTCTCCTAATGATATGATCCCGTTAATCAAATGACAACTCATGTCTATGGCTAGGAAACATAACCATCTTTGATCAACGAGCTAGTCAAGTAGAGGCATACTAGTGACACTCTGTTTGTCTATGTATTCACACATGTATCATGTTTCCGGTTAATACAATTCTAGCATGAATAATAAACATTTATCATGATATAAGGAAATAAATAATAACTTTATTATTGCCTCTAGGGCATATTTCCTTCAGTCTCCCACTTGCACTAGAGTCAATAATCTAGTTCACATCGCCATGTGATTTAACATCAATAGTTCACATCACCATGTGATTAACACCCATAGTTCACATCGTCATGTGACCAACACCCAAAGGGTTTACTAGAGTCAATAATCTAGTTCACATCGCTATGTGATTAACACCCAAAGAGTACTAAGGTGTGATCATGTTTTGCTTGTGAGATAATTTTAGTCAACGGGTCTGTCACATTCAGATCCGTAAGTATTTTGCAAATTTCTATATCTACAATGCTCTGCACGGAGCTACTCTAGCTAATTGCTCCCACTTTCAATATGTATCTAGACCGAGACTTAGAGTCATCTAGATTAGTGTCAAAACTTGCATCGACGTAACCCTTTACGACGAACCTTTTGTCACTTCCATAATCGAGAAACATATCCTTATTCCAGTAAGGATAATTTTGACCGCTGTCCAGTGATCTACTCCTAGATCACTATTGTACTCCCTTGCCAAAATCAGTGTAGGGTATACAATAGATCTGGTACACAGCATGGCATACTTTATAGAACCTATGTCCGAGGCATAGGGAATGACTTCCATTCTTTTTCTATCTTCTGCCGTGGTCGGGCATTGAGTCTTACTCAATTTCACACCTTGTAACACAGGCAAGAAACTCTTTCTTTGACTGTTCCATTTTGAACCACTTCAAAATCTTGTTAAGGTATGTACTCATTGAAAAAACTTATCAAGCGTCTTGATCTATCTCTATAGATCTTGATGCTCAATATGTAAGCAGCTTCACCGAGGTCTTTCATTGAAAAACTCCTTTCAAACACTCCTTTATGCTTTGCAGAATAATTCTACATTATTTCCGATCAACAATATGTCATTCACATATACTTATCAGAAATGTTGTAGTGCTCCCACTCACTTTCTTGTAAATACAGGCTTCACCGCAAGTCTATATAAAACTATATCCTTTGATCAACTTATCAAAGCGTATATTCCAACTCCGAGATACTTGCACCAGTCCATAAATGGATCGCTGGAGCTTGCATATTTTGTTAGCACCTTTAGGATTGAAAAAACCTTCTGGTTGCATCATATACAACTCTTCTTTAATAAATCCATTAAGGAATGCAGTTTTGTTTATCCATTTGCCAGATTTCATAAAATGCGGCAATTGCTAACATGATTCGGACAGACTTAAGCATAGATACGAGTGAGAAACTCTCATCGTAGTCAACACCTTAAACTTGTCGAAAACCTTTTGCGACAATTCTAGCTTTGTAGATAGTAACACTACTATCAGCGTCCGTCTTCCTCTTGAAGATCCATTTAATCTCAATGGCTTGCCGATCATTGGGCAAGTCAATCAAAGTCCATACTTTGTTCTCAAACATGGATCTCATCTCAGATTTCATGGCCTCAAGCCATTTTGCGGAATCTGGGCTCACCATCGCTTCTTTATAGTTCGTAGGTTCGTCATGGTCTAGTAACATAACCTCCAGAACAGGATTACCGTACCACTCTGGTGCGGATCTTACTCTGGTTGACCTACGAGGTTCAGTAATAACTTGATCTGAAGTTCCATGATCATCATCATTAACTTCCTCACTAATTGGTATAGGCGTCACAGAAACTGGTTTCTGCGATGAACTAGTTTCCAATAAGGGAGCAGGTACAATTACCTCATCAAGTTCTACTTTCCTCCCACTCACTTCTTTCGAGAGAAACTCCTTCTCTAGAAAGGATCCATTCTTAGCAATGAATGTCTTGCCTTCGGATCTGTGATAGAAGGTGTACCCAACTGTCTCCTTTGGGTATCCTACGAAGACACATTTCTCCGATTTGGGTTTGAGCTTATCAGGATGAAACTTTTTCACATAAGCATCGCAACCCGAAACTTTAAGAAACGACAACTTTGGTTTCTTGCCAAACCACAGTTCATAAGATGTCGTCTCAACGGATTTAGATGGTACCCTATTTAACGTGAATGTAGCTGTCTCTAATGCATAACCCCAAAACGATAGTGGTAGATTGGTAAGAAACATCATAGATCGCACCATATCTAATAAAGTACGGTTATGACGTCCGGACACACCATTACGCTGTGGTGTTCCAGGTGGCGTGAGTTGCGAAACTATTCCGCATTGTTTCAAATGAAGACCAAACTCGTAACTCAAATATTCTCCTCCACGATCAGATCGTAGAAACTTTATTTTCTTGTTACGATGATTTTCTACTTCACTCTGAAATTATATGAACTTTTCAAATGTTTCAGACTTCTGTTTCATTAAGTAGATATACCCATATTTGCTCAAATCATCTATGAAGGTCAGAAAATAATGATACCTGCTACGAGCCTCAATATTCATCGGACCACATACATCTGTATGTATGATTTCCAACAAATCTGTTGCTCTCTCCATAGTTCCGGAGAACGGCGTTTTAGTCATCTTGCCCATGAGGCACGGTTCGCAAGCATCAAGTGATTCCAAAATCCCATCAGTATGGAGTTTCTTCATGCGCTTTACACCAATATGACCTAAATGGCAGTGCCACAAATAAGTTGCACTATCATTATTAACTTTGCATCTTTTCGCTTCATTATTATGAATATGTGTATCACTACGATCGAGATCCAACAAACCATTTTATTGGGTGTATGACCATAGAAGGTTTTATTCATGTAAACGGAACAACAATTATTCTCTAATTTAAATGAATAAACGTATTGCAACAAACATGATCAAATCATATTCATGCTCAACGCAAACACCAAATAACACTTATTTAGTTTCAACACTAATCCCGAAAGTATAGGGAGTGTGCGATGATGATCATATCAATCTTGGAACTACTTCCAACACATCATCACCTCGCCTTTTACTAGTCTCTGTTTATTCTGCAGCTCCCGTTTCGAGTTACTACTCTTAGCAACTGAACCAGTATCAAATGCTGAGGGGTTGCTATAAACACTAGTAAAGTACACATCAATAACATGTATATCCAATATACCTTTGTTCACTTTGCCATCCTTCTTATCCACCAAATACTTGGGGTAGTTCCGCTTCCAGTGACCAGTCCCTTTGCAGTAGAAGCACTTAGTCTCAGGCTTAGGACCAGACTTAGGCTTCTTCACTTGAGCAGCAACTTGCTTGCCGTTCTTCTTGAAGTTCCCCTTCTTCCCTTTGCCCTTTTCTTGAAACTAGTGGTCTCGTCAACCATCAACACTTGATGTTTTTCTTGATTTCTACCTTCATCGATTTCAGCATCATGAAGAGCTCGGGAATTACCTTCGTCATCCCTTGCATACTATAGTTCATCATGAAGTTCTACTAACTTGGTGATGGTGACTAGAGAATTCTGTCAATCACTATTTTATCTGGAAGATTAACTCCCACTTGATTCAAGCGATTGTAGTACCCAGACAATCTGAGCACATGCTTACTGCTTGAGCTATTCTCCTCCATCTTTTAGCTATAGAACTTGTTGGAGACTTCATATCTCTCAACCCGGGTATTTGCTTGAAATATTAACTTCAACTCCTGGAACATCTCATGTGGTCCATGACGTTCAAAACGTCTTTGAAGTCCCGATTCTAAGCCGTTAAGCATGGTGCACTAAACTATCAAGTAGTCATCATATTGAGCTAGCCAAACGTTCATAACGTCTGCATCTGCTCCTGCAATAGGTCTCTCACCTAGCGGTGCATCAAGGACATAATTCTTCTGTGCAGCAATGAGGATAATCCTCAGATCATGGATCCAATCCACATCATTGCTACTAACATCTTTCAACATAATTTTTCTCTAGGAACATATCAAAATAAACATAGGGAAGCAATAACGCGAGCTATTGATCTACAACATAATTTGCAAAATACTATAAGGACTAAGTTCATGATAAATTTAAGTTCAATTAATCAAATTACTTAAGAACTCCCACTTAGATAGACATCCCTCTAATCCTCTAAGTGATCACGTGATCCATATCAACTAAACCATGTCCGATCATCACGTGAGATGGAGTAGTTTCAACGGTGAACATCACTATGTTGATCATATCTACTATATGATTCACGCTCGACCTTTCGGTCTCCGTGTTCCGAGGCCATATCCGTTATATGCTAGGCTCGTCAAGCTTAACCTGAGTATTCCGCGTGTGCAACTATTTTGCACCCGTTGTATTTGAACGTAGAGCCTATCACACCCGATCATCACGTGGTGTCTCAGCACGAAGAACTTTCACAATGGTGCATACTCAGGGAGAACACTAATACTTTGATAATTTAGTGAGGGATCATCTTATAATGCTACCGTCAATCAAAGCAAGATAAGATGCATAAAAGATAAACATCACATGCAATCAATATAAGTGATATGATATGGCCATCATCATCTTGTGCTTGTGATCTCCATCTCTGAAGCACTGTCATGATCACCATCGTCACCGGCGCGACACCTTGATCTCCATCGTAGCATCATTGTCGTCTCGCCAATCTTATGCTTCTACGACTATCGCTACCGCTTAGTGATAAAGTAAAGCATTACAGGGCGATTGCATTGCATACAATAAAGCGACAACCATATGGCTCCTGCCAGTTGCCGATAACTCGGTTACAAAACATGATCATCTCATACAATAAATTTAGCATCATGCTTTGACCATATCACATTACAACATGCCCTGCAAAAACAAGTTAGACGTCCTCTACTTTGTTGTTGCAAGTTTTACGTGGCTGCTACGGGCTTAGCAAGAACCGTTCTTACCTACGCATCAAAACCACAACGATAGTTTGTCAAGTTGGTGCTGTTTTAACCTTCGCAAGGACCGGGCGTAGCCACACTCGGTTGAACTAAAGTTGGAGAAACTGACACCCGCCAGCCACCTCTGTGCAAAGCACATCGGAAGAACCAGTCTCGCGTAAGCGTACGCGTAATGTCGGTCCGGGCCGCTTCATCCAACAATACCGCCGAACCAAAGTATGACATGCTGGTAAGCAGTATGACTTATATCGCCCACAACTCACTTGTGTTCTACTCGTGCATATGACATCTACGCATAAAACCAGGCTCGGATGCCACTGTTAGGGAACGTAGTAATTTCAAAAATTTCCTACGCACATGCAAGATCATGGTGATGCATAGCAACGAGAGGGGAGAGTGTTGTCCACGTACCCTCGTAGACCGAAAGCGGAAGCGTTAACACAACGCGGTTGATGTAATCGTACGTCTTCACGATCCGACCGATCAAGTACCGAACGCACGGCACCTCCGAGTTCAGCACACGTTCAGCTCGATGACGTCCCTCGAACTCCGATCCAGCCGAGTGTTGAGGGAGAGTTTCGTCAGCACGACGGTGTGGTGACGATGATGATGTTCTACCGACGTAGGGCTTCGCCTAAGCACCGCTACGATATTATCGAGGTGTAATATGGTGGAGGAGGGCACCGCACACGGCTAAGAGATCAATAGATCAATTATTGTGTCTATGGGGTGCCCCTGCCCCCGTATATAAAGGAGCAAGGGGGGAGGCGGCCGGCCTAGGAGGAGGGCACGCCAAGGGGGGAGTCCTACTCCCACCGGGAGTAGGACTCCTCCTTTCCTTGTTGGAGTAGGAGAAGGGAAGGGAGAAGGAGAAGGAAGGAAGGGGCCCCCCCCCCTCCCTAGTCCAATTCGGACTAGTCCATGGGGAGGGGTGCGGCCACCCTTTGGGGCCTTTCTCTCCTTTCCCGTATGGCCCATTAAGGCCCAATACGAATTCCCGTAACTCTCCGGTACTCCGAAAAATACCCGAATCACTCGGAACCTTTCCGATGTCCGAATATAGTCGTCCAATATATCGATCTTTACGTCTCGACCATTTTGAGACTCCTCGTCATGTCCCCGATCTCATCCGGGACTCCGAACTCCTTCGGTACATCAAAACTCATAAACTCATAATAAAACTGTCATCGTAACGTTAAGCGTGCGGACCCTACGGGTTCGAGAACTATGTAGACATGACCGAGACACGTCTCCGGTCAATAACCAATAGCGGGACCTGGATGCTCATATTGGTTCCTACATATTCTACAAAGATCTTTATCGGTCAGACCGCATAACAACATACGTTGTTCCCTTTGTCATCGGTATGTTACTTGCCCGAGATTCGATCGTCGGTATCTCGATACCTAGTTCAATCTTGTTACCGGCAAGTCTCTTTACTCATTCCGTAATACATCATCCCGCAACTAACTCATTAGTCACAATGCTTGCAAGGCTTATAGTGATGTGTATTACTGAGTGGGCCCAGAGATACCTCTCCGACAATCGGAGTGACAAATCCTAATCTCGAAATACGCCAACCCAACAAGTACCTTTGGAGACACCTGTAGAGCACCTTTATAATCACCCAGTTACGTTGTGACGTTTGGTAGCACACAAAGTGTTCCTCCGGTAAACGGGAGTTGCATAATCTCATAGTCATAGGAACATGTATAAGTCATGAAGAAAGCAATAGCAACATACTAAACGATCGAGTGCTAAGCTAACGGAATGGGTCAAGTCAATCACATCATTCTCCTAATGATGTGATCCCGTTAATCAAATGACAACTCATGTCTATGGCTAGGAAACATAACCATCTTTGACGAGCTAGTCAAGTAGAGGCATACTAGTGACACTCTGTTTGTCTATGTATTCACACATGTATTATGTTTCCGGTTAATACAATTCTAGCATGAATAATAAACATTTATCATGATATAAGGAAATAAATAATAACTTTATTATTGCCTCTAGGGCATATTTCCTTCATCAAGTTGTATCGACCACCGATACAACTCTACGCACACTTACCGTTCGCTTTACCTAGAACAAGAATAAAACTAGAAGTATTTTGTAGGTGTAAAGGGATAGGTTTGCAAGATAATAAAGCACGTGAAAAATAAAAGTTAGGTGTTGTTTTACTAAAAGAACAATTAGGTTAGTATGGCGAGTGTGGAAAAGTGGTCGTAGGATTTGCCGAATTGTCCCAAAGCAATTGACTAAGTTGCTAGACCGATAGCAAGTTTTTATGTGGGAGAGGCCACTAGTAGCATGTCATCCCTTACTTGGAATTCTATGCACTTATGATTGGAACAATTAGCAAGCATCCGCAACTACTAAATTTAATTAAGGTAAAACCCAACCATAGCATTAAGATATATTGGTCCCCCTTCAATCCCATATGAATCAATTTCTATGTTAAGAAGAAGCTTCTCTCACTCTTGTCCTCCAATGCATAGTCCTATCAACATACAAGTAACCCTAAGTTGTGATCCACATGCACGCTCATATGATGGGCACCAAAGAACAGCAACACAACCACAAGCTTTATAAACCAATCATAGCAATTCACCGATTACCCATATAGGACAACAAAAATCTACTCAAGCATCATAGGATGGCAACACATCATTGGATAATAATATGAAGCATAAAGCACCATGTTCAAGTCGGGGGTACATCGGGTTGCAGGAGAGTGGTGTTGGGGAACGTAGCATGCAATTTCAAAAAATTTCCTACGATCACGCAAGATCTATCTAGGAGATGCATAGCAATGAGAGGGGGAGAGTGTGTCCACGTATCCTCGTAGACTGAAAGCGGATGTGTTAGGTTAACACGGTTGATGTAGTCGAACGACTTCACGATCCAACCGATCCAAGTACCGAATATACGGCACCTCCGTGTTCAGCACACGTTCAGCTCGATGACGTCCCTTGAACTCTTGATCCAGTAGAGGGTTGAGGAAGAGTTGCGTCAGCACGATGGCGTGGTGATGGTGATGGTGATGTGATCCGCGCAGGGCTTCGCCTAAGCATTATGACGCTATGATCGGAGGAGTAAACTGTGGAGGGGGGCACCGCACATGGCTAAAAGAAATCTTGGTGTGCCTTTGGGTTGCCCCTGCCCCCGTATATAAAGGAGGGGGGGGGGAGGAGGTGGCCGGCCAGGGGTAGCACGCCATAAGGGGGGAGTCCTACTAGGACTCCGTTCCTAGTAGGATTCGCCCCCCCTTTCCTTCCAACGGAGAGGGGGAAAGGGGAAAGGAGGGACAAGGAGAAGGAAAGGGGGGGGGGCACGCCCCCTCCCCTTGTCCAATTTGGATTGGGCAAGGGGGGGAATGCGCCACCTCCCGTGGCTTCCCTCCTCTCCTCCACTATGGCCCATTAGGCCCATTAACTTTCCCGGGGGGTTCCGATAGCCTCCCGGTACTCCGATAAATCCATGAACCTCTTCGGAACCATTCCGGTGTCCGTATATAACCTTCCAATATATGAATCTTTACCTCTCGACCATTTCAAGACTCCTCGTCATGTCCGTGATCTCATCCGGGTCTCCGAACAAACTTCGGTCACCAAAACACATATCTCATAATTAATACAAATCGTCATCGAACGTTAAGCGTGCGGACCCTACGGGTTCGAGAACTATGTAGACATGACCAAGACACATCTCTGGTCAATAACAAATAGCGGAACCTGGATGCTCATATTGGCTCCTACATATTCTTCGAAGATCTTTATCGGTCAAACCGCATAACAACATACGTCATTCCCTTTGGCATCGGTATGTTACTTGCCCGAGATTCGATCGTCGGTATCATCATACCTAGTTCAATCTCGTTACCGGCAAGTCTCTTTACTCGTTTCGTAATGCATCATCCCGCAACCAACTCATTAGTCACAGTGCTTGCAAGGCTTATAGTGATGTGCATTACCGAGAGGGCCCAGAGATACCTCTCCGATACACGGAGTGACAAATCCTAATCTTGATCTATGCCAACCCAACAAACACCTTCGGAGACACATGTAAAGCATCTTTATGAGCACCCAGTTACGTTGTGTCATTTGATAGCACACAATGTGTTCCTCCGGTATTCGGGAGTTGCATAATCTCATAGTCAGAGGAATATGTATAAGTCATGAAGAAAGCAATAGCAATAAAACTAAACGATCATAATGCTAAGCTAACGGATGGGTCTTGTCCATCACATCATTCTCTAATGATGTGATCCTGTTAATCAAATGACAACACATGTCTATGGTTAGGAAACATAACCATCTTTGATTAACGAGCTAGTCAAGTAGAGGCATACTAGGGACACTGTTTTGTCTATGTATTCACACATGTACTAAGTTTCCGGTTAATACAATTCTAGCATGAATAATAAACATTTATCATGATATAACACTACTGCAGGATGGTCCAAACGCGACAGTACGATCAGAGACCCTTCGACGAAACTGTATGCGATGCCATAATCGCAAACGCTGGTGTAAAAAAACTGTCAAAAAGGTGCAAAACGTTTGCGATGACAGATGCATCAAACACGGTTCAGAATTTAGTTGTGTGTGCGATGCAGGGCATACGGTTCAACTCAATTGACTGTTTGGGATAAGGAGGCACAAAAGAAACGGGCAGCCAGATGAAGGCGTGTGCGATATACAACATACAGTTCATCGGGATGAACAGTGTGTGATTAGGCAACACAATGGAAATGGTTCAACTGAACAAGATGTGTGTGATACTGATGCGTCTCCAACGTATCTATATTTTTTGATTGTTCCATGCTATATTATATTCTGTTTTGGATGATTAATGGGCTTTATTATACACTTTTATATTATTTTTGGCACTAACCTATTAATCGGAGGCCCAGCCCAAATTGCTGTTTTTTTTGCCTATTTCAGTGTTTCGCAGAAAAAGAATATCAAACGGAGTCCAAACGGAATGAAACCTTTGGGAATGTGATTTTCGGAACAAACGTGATTCAGAGGACTTGGAGTCTACGTAAAGCAATCAACGAGGAGAGCACGAGGCAGGGGGCGCGCCTACCCCCCCAGGCGCGCCCTCCACCCTTGTGGGGCCCACGTTGCTCCACCGACGTACTTCTTCCTCCTATATATACCTACGTACCCCCAAACCATCAGAGGCATCCACGGAAACCTAGTTCCACCGCCGCAACCTTCTGTACCCATGAGATCCCATCTTGGGGCCTTTTCCGGCATCCCGTCGGAGGGGGCATTGATCACGGAGGGCTTCTACATGAACACCATAGCTTCTCCGATGATGTGTGAGTAGTTTACCTCGGACCTTCGGGTCCATAGTTATTAGCTAGATGGCTTCTTCTCTCTCTTTGGATCTCAATACAAAGTTCTCCTCGATTCTCTTAGAGATCTATTTGATGTAACTCTTCTTTTGCTGTGTGTTTGTCGAGATCCGATGAATTGTGGGTTTATGATCAACATTATCTATGAACAATATTTGAATCTTTTCTGAATTCTTTTATGTATGATTGGTTATCTTTGCAAGTCTCTTCGAATTATCAGTTTGGTTTGGCCTACTAGATTGATCTTTCTTGCAATAGGAGAAGTGCTTAGCTTTGGGTTCAATCTTGCGGTGTCCTTTCCCAGTGACAGCAGGGGCAGCAAGGCACGTATTGTATTGTTGCCATCGAGGATAACAAGATGGGGTTTATATCATATTTTGCATGAGTTTATCCCTCTACATCATGTCATCTTACTTAAAGCATTACTCTGTTCTTATGAACTTAATACTCTAGATGCATGCTGGATAGCGGTCGATGTGTGGAGTAATAGTAGTAGATGCAGAATCGTTTCGGTCTACTTGTCGCGGACGTGATGCCTATATACATGATCATACCTAGATATTCTCATAACTATGCTCAATTCTATCAATTGCTCGACAGTAATTTGTTCACCCACCGTAATACTTATGCTATCTTGAGAGAAGCCACTAGTGAAACCTATGGCCCCCAGGTCTATTTTCCATCATATTAATCTTCCAACACTTAGTTATTTCTTTTGCCGTTTATTTACTTTGCATCTTTATCATAAAAATACCAAAACTATTATCTTATCATATCTATCAGATCTCACTCTCGTAAGTGACCGTGAAGGGATTGACAACCCCTTTATCGTGTTGGTTGCGAGGTTCTTATTTGTTTGTGTAGGTGCGTGGGACTCGCGCGTGGTCTCCTACTGGATTGATACCTTGGTTCTCAAAAACTGAGGGAAATACTTGCGCTACTTTGCTGCATCACCCTTTCCTCTTCAAGGGAAAACCAACGCAGTGCTCAAGAGGTAGCAAGAAGGATTTCTGGCGCCGTTGCCGGGGAGTCTACGCACAAGTCAAGACATACCAATTACCCATCACAAACTCTTATCCCTCGCATTACATTATTTGCCATTTGCCTCTCGTTTTCCTCTCCCCCACTTTACCCTTGCCATTTTATTCGCCCTCTCTTCCGTTCGCCTCTTTTTCGCTTGCTTCTTGTTTGCTCGTGTGTTGGATTGCTTGCTTGTCACTATGGCTCAAGATAATACTAAATTGTGTGACTTTACCAATACCAACAATAATGATTTTCTTAGCACTCCGATTGCTCCTCTTACCGATGTTGAATCTTGTGAAATTAATGCTTCTTTGTTGAATCTTGTCATGAAAGATCAATTCGCCGGCCTTCCTAGTGAAGATGCCGCTACCCATCTAAATAGCTTCGTTGATTTGTGTGACATGCAAAAGAAGAAAGATGTGGACAATGATATTGTTAAATTGAAGCTATTCCCTTTTTCGCTTAGAGATCGTGCTAAAGTTTGGTTTTTGTCTTTGCCTAAAAATAGTATTGATTCATGGAATAAGTGCAAAGACGCTTTTATCTCTAAGTATTTTCCTCCCACTAAAATCATCTCTCTTAGAAACGATATCATGAATTTTAAGCAACTTGATCATGAACATGTTGCACAAGCTTGGGAGAGAATGAAATTAATAATACGTAATTTCCCTACACATGGTTTGAATCTTTGGATGATTATACAAAATTTTTATGCCGAATTGAATTTTTCTTCTAGAAATATTTTAGATTCGGCCGCGGGAGGCACTTTTATGGAAATCACTTTAGGAGAAGCTACTAAACTCCTAGATAATATTATGGTTAATTATTCTCAATGGCATACCGAAAGATCTACTAATAAAAAAGTGCATGCGATAGAAGAAATTAATGTTTTGAGTGGAAAGATGGATGAACTTATGAAATTATTTGCTACTAAAAGTGTTTCTTCTGATCCTAATGATATGCCTTTGTCTACTTTGATTGAGAATAATAATGAATCTATGGATGTGAACTTTGTTGGTAGGAATAATTTTGGTAACAACGCGTATAGAGGAAACTTTAATCCTAGGCCGTTCCCTAGTAATTCCTCTAATAATTATGGTAATTCCTACAACAATTCTTATGGAAATTTTAATAAGATGCCCTCTGAATTTGAGACTAGTGTTAAGGAGTTTATGAATTCGCAAAAGAATTTCAATGCTTTGCTTGAAGAAAAATTGCTTAAGGTTGATGAATTGGCTAGGAACGTTGATAGAATTTCTCTTGATGTTGATTCTTTGAAACTTAGATCTATTCCACCTAAACATGATATCAATGAGTCTCTCAAAGCCATGAGAATTTCCATTGATGAGTGCAAAGAAAGAACCGCTAGGATGCGTGCTAAGAAAGATTGCTTTGTGAAAGCGTGTTCTCTAGTTTCTATGAAAATAAAGATGAAGATCTAAAAGTTATTGATGTGTCTCCTATTAAATCTTTGTTTTGCAATATGAATCTTGATAATGAGGGGACTGAATATGAGTCACCTTTACCTAGAAGGCGTCCCAAAAATTCAGAGTTTTTAGATCTTGATGATAAAGTTGGTAAAAGTGGGATTGAAGAAGTTAAAACTTTAGATAGTAATGAACCCACTATTTTGGATTTCAAGGAATTTAATTATGACAATTGCTCTTTGATAGATTGCATTTCCTTCTTGTAATCCGTGCTAAATTCTCCTCATGCTTATAGTCAAAATAAAGCTTTTACTAAACATATTGTTGATCCTTTAATGCAATCTTATGAAGAAAAACTTGAGTTGGAAGTTTCTATCCCTAGAAAACTTTATGATGAGTGGGAACCTACTATTAAAATTAAAACTAAATATCATGAATGCTATGCTTTGTGTGATTTGGGTGCTAGTGTTTCCACGATTCCAAAAAGTTTGTGCGATTTGTTAGGTTTCCGCGAATTTGATGATTGCTCTTTAAACTTGCACCTTGCGGATTCCAATATTACGAAACCTATGGGAAGAATTAATGATGTTCTTATTGTTGCAAATAGGAACTATGTGCCCGTAGATTTTATTGTTCTTGATATAGATTGCAATCCTTCATGTCCTATTATTCTTGGTAGACCTTTCCTTAAACCGATTGGTGCAATTATTGATATGAAGGAAGGGAATATTAGATTCCAATTTCCGTTAAGGAAAGGCATGGAACACTTCCCTAGAAATAAAATAAAATTACCATATGAATCTATTATGAGAGCTACTTTTGGATTGCCTACCAAAGATGGCAATACCTAGATCTATCCTTGCTTTTATGCCAAGCTAGGGGCGTTAAACGATAGCGCTTGTTGGGAGGCAACCCAATTTTATTTTTAGTTTTTTGCTTTTTTGCTTCTGTTTAGGAATAAATCTTTGATCTAGCTTCTGGGTAGATTTGTTTTTATGTTTCAATTAGTGTTTGTGCCAAGTTAAACCTATAGGATCTTCTTGGATGATAGTTATTTGATCTTGCTGAAAATTCCATAAACTTTCTGTTCACGAAAACAATTGTTAAAAATCACCAGAACGTGATAAAATACTGATTCCAATTGCTGCTGATCAATAAAAAAAATTTCCAGGCCTTCCTATTTTGGTAGATTTTTCTGAGTTCCAGAAGTTTGCGTTAGTTACAGATTACTACAGACTGTTCTGTTTTTGACAGATTCTGTTTTTCGTGTGTTGTTTGCTTATTTTGATGAATCTATGGCTAGTAAAATAGTTTATAAACCATAGAGAAGTTGGAATACAGTAGGTTTAACACCAATATAAATAAAGAATGAGTTCAATACAGTACCTTGAAGTGGTGTTTTGTTTTCTTTCACTAACGGAGCTCACGAGATTTTCTGTTAAGTTTTGTGTTGTGAAGTTTTGGATAAAAGATTTGATGGATTATGGAACAAGGAGTGGCAAGAGCCTAAGCTTGGGGATGCCCATGGCACCCCAAGATAATCTGAGGACACCAAAAAGCCAAAGCTTGGGGATGCCCCGGAAGGCATCCCCTCTTTCGTCTTCGTCCATCGGTAACTTTACTTGGAGCTATATTTTTATTCACCACATGATATGTGTTTTGCTTGGAGCATCTTGTATGATTTGAGTATTTGTTTGTTAGTTTTCCACAATCATCCTTGCTGTACACACCTTTTGAGAGAGACACACATGATTCGGAATTTATTAGAATACTCTTTGTGCTTCACTTATATCTTTTGAGCTATATAGTTTTTGCTCTAGTTCTCCACTTATATCTTTTAGAGCACGGTGGTGGATTTGTTCTATAGAAATTATTGTTCTCTCATGCTTCACTTATATCATTTTGAGAGTCCTACAAAACAGCATGGTAATTTTCTTTAATTGAGAAATTAGTCCTAATATGCTAGGTATTCAAGATTAGTAAAATTTCTTATGAGTGTGTTGAATACTAAGGGAAGTTTGATGCTTGATGATTGTTTTGAGATATGGAGGTAGTGATATTAAAGTTGTGCTAGTTGAGTAGTTGTGAATTTGAGAAATACTTGTATTGAAGGTTGCAAGTCCCGTAGCATGCACGTATGGTAAACGTTATGTAACAAATTTGAAACATGAGGTGTTCTTTGATTGTCCTCCTTATGAGTGGCGGTCGGGGACGAGCGATGGTCTTTTCCTACCAATCTATCCCCCTAGGAGCATGCTGTTGGAAATATGCCCTAGAGGCAATAATAAAATGGTTATTATTGTATTTCCTTGTTCATGATAATTGTCTATTGTTCATGCTATAATTGTATTAACTGGAAACCGTAATACATGTGTGAATACATAGACCACAACATGTCCCTAGTAAGCCTCTAGTTGACTAGCTCGTTGATCAATAGATGGTTATGGTTTCCTGACCATGGACATTGGATGTCATTGATAACGGGATTACATCATTAGGAGAATGATGTGATGGAGAAGACCCAATCCGAAGCATAGCATAAGATCGTGTAGTTCGTTTGCTAAGATCTTTTCTAATGTCAAGTATCGTTTCCTTAGACCATGAGATTGTGCAACTCCCGGATACCGTAGGAATGCTTTGGGTGTACCAAACGTCACAACATAACTGGGTGGCTATAAAGGTGCACTACAGGTATCTCCGAAAGTGTCTGTTGGGTTGGCACGAATCGAGACTGGGATTTGTCACTCCGTATGACGGAGAGGTATCTCTGGGCCCACTCGGTAATGCATCATCATAATGAGCTCAATCTGACTAATGAGTTAGCCACGGGATCATGCGTTATAGAACGAGTAAAGTGACTTGCCGGTAACGAGATTGAACGAGGTATTGGGATACCGACGATCGAATCTCGGGCAAGTAACATATCGATTGACAAAGGGAATTGTATACGGGATTGATTGAATCCCCGACATCGTGGTTCATCCGATGAGATCATCGTGGAACATGTGGGAGCCAATATGGGTATCCAGATCCCGCTATTGGTTATTGGCCGGAGAGATGTCTCGGTCATGTCTGCATGGTTCCCGAACCCGTAGGGTCTACACACTTAAGGTTCGGTGACGCTAGAGTTTTTATGGGAAATAGTATGTGGTTACCGAAGGTTGTTCGGAGTCCCGGATAGGATCCCGGACGTCACGAGGAGTTCCGGAATGGTCCGGAGGTAAAGATTTATATATGGGAAGTCATCATACGGTCACCGGAAGTATTCGGGGGTATGCCGGTATTGTACCAGGGCCACCGGAGGGGTTCCGGGGGTCCACCGGGAGGGTCCACCTGCCCCGGAGGGCCTTATGGGCTGTAGGTGGAAGGGAACCAGCCCTTAGTGGGCTGGGCGCCAAACCCCCTAGGGCCCATGCGCCTAGGGTTTGGGGGAAACCCTAAAGGGGGGCGCCCCCCCCTTGCTTGGGGGGCAAGCCACCTCCCCCTGGCCGCCGCCCCTCCCACGAGATGGGATCTGAGGGGGCCGGCCCCCTCTCCCTTGCCCCTATATATAGTGGAGGGGTGGGAGGGCAGCCGCAACCCCTGGCCTGGCGCAGCCCTCTCCTCCTCCAACTCCTCCTCCTCCTCCGTAGTGCTTAGCGAAGCTCTGCCGGAGAACCACGAGCTCCATTGCCACCACGCCGTCGTGCTGCTGGAGTTCTCCCTCAACTTCTCCTCTCCCCTTGCTGGATCAAGAAGGAGGAGACGTCCCCGGGCTGTACGTGTGTTGAACGCGGAGGCGCCGTCCGTTCGGCGCTAGATCGGATCTTCCGCGATTTGAATCGCTGCGAGTACGACTCCATCAACCGCGTTCTTGTAACGCTTTCGCTTAGCGATCTTCAAGGGTATGAAGATGCTCTCCCTCTCTCTCGTTGCTAGCATCTCCTAGATGATCTTGGTGACACGTAGGAAAATTTTGAATTATTGCTACGTTCCCCAACAGTGGCATCATGAGCTAGGTCTATGCGTAGATTCTATGCACGAGTAGAACACAAAGTAGTTGTGGGCGATGATTTGTTCAATTTGCTTGCCGTTACTAGTCTTATCTTGATTCGGCGGCATTGTGGGATGAAGCGGCCCGGACCGACCTTACACGTACACTTACGTGAGACAGGTTCCACCGACTGACATGCACTTGATGCATAAGGTGGCTAGCGGGTGTCTGTCTCTCCCACTTTAGTCAGATCGGATTCGATGAAGAGGGTCCTTATGAAGGGTAAATAGCAATTGGCATATCACCGTTGTGGCTTTTGCGTAGGTAAGAAACGTTCTTGCTAGAAACCCATAGCAGCCACGTAAAACATGCAACAACAATTAGAGGACGTCTAACTTGTTTTTGCAGGGTATGCTATGTGATGTGATATGGCCAAAAGGATGTGATGAATTATATATATGTGATGTATGAGATTGATCATGTTCTTGTAATAGGAATCACGACTTGCATGTCGATGAGTATGACAACCGGCAGGAGCCATAGGAGTTGTCTTAATTTATTGTATGACCTGCGTGTCAATGAAAAACGCCATGTAATTACTTTACTTTATTGCTAACCGTTAGCCATAGTAGTAGAAGTAATAGTTGGCGAGACAACTTCATGAAGACACGATGATGGAGATCATGATGATGGAGATCATGGTGTCATGCCGGTGACGAAGGTGATCATGCCGCGCCTCGAAGATGGAGATCAAAAGGCGCAAGATGATATTGGCCATATCATGTCACTTTATGATTTGCATGTGATGTTTGTCATGTTTACATCTTATTTGCTTAGAACGACGGTAGCATAAATAAGATGATCCCTCACTAAAATTTCAAGAGATGTGTTCCCCCTAACTGTGCACCGTTGCGAAGGTTCGTTGTTTCGAAGCACCACGTGATGATCGGGTGTGATAGATTCTAACGTTCGCATACAACGGGTGTAAGCCAGATTTACACATGCGGAACACTTAGGTTGACTTGACGAGCCTAGCATGTACAGACATGGCCTCGGAACACAAGAGACCGAAAGGTCGAACATGAGTCGTATAGTAGATACGATCAACATGGAGATGTTCACCGTTGATGACTAGTCCGTCTCACGTGATGATCGGACACGGTCTAGTCGATTCGGATCATGTATCACTTAGATGACTAGAGGGACGTCTATCTAAGTGGGAGTTCATTAAATAATCAGATGAACTTAATTGTCATGAACATAGTCAAAAGGTCTTTGCAAATTATGTCATAGCTTACGCTTTGGTTCTACTATTTAAGATATGTTCCTAGAGAAAATTTAGTTGAAAGTTGATAGTAGCAATTATGCGAACTGGGTCCGTAAACAGAGGATTGTCCTCATTGCTGCACAGAAGGCTTATGTCCTTAATGCACCGCTCGGTGTGCTGAACCTCGAGCGTCGTTTGTGGATGTTGCGAACATCTGACATACACGTTTTGATGACTACGTGATAGTTCAGTGCGTAATGTTGAACGGTTTAGAATTGAGGCACTGAAGACATTTTGAAACGTCGCGAAACATATGAGATGTTCCAAGAGCTGAAATTGGGATTTTAGGCTCGTGCCCATGTCAAGAGGTATGAGAACTCTGACAAGTTTCTTAAGCCTGCAAACTAAGGGAGAAAAGCTCAACCGTTGAGCATGTGCTCAGATTGTCTGAGTACTACAATCGCTTGAATCGAGTGGGAGTTAATCTTCCAGATGAGATAGTGATGGTTCTCCAAAGTCACTGCCACCAAGCTACTAGAGCTTCATGATGAACTATAACATATCAGGGATAGACAGGATGATCCTTGAGCAATTCACGATGTTTGACACCGCGAAAGTAGAAATCAAGTAGGAGCATCAATTGTTGATGGTTAGTAAAACCACTAGTTTCAAGAAGGGCAAGGGAAAGAAGGGATACTTCATGAAACGGCAAATCAGTTGCTGCTCTAGTGAAGAAACCCAAGGTTGAACCCAAACCCGAGACTAAGTGCTTCTGTAATGAGGGGAACGGTCACTGAAGCAGAACCACCCTAGATACTTGGTAGATAAGAAGGCAGGCAAGGTCGACAGAAGTATATTGGATATACATTATATTAATGTGTACTTTACTAGTACTCCTAGTAGCACCAGGGTATTAGATACCGGTTCGGTTGCTAAGTGTTGGTAACTCGAAATAAAAGGCTACGGAATAAACGGAGACTAGCTAAAGGTGAGATGACGATATGTGTTGGAAGTGTTTCCAAGGTTGATGTGATCAAGCATCGCATGCTCCCTCTACCATCGAGATTGGTGTTAAACCTAAATAATTGTTATTTGGTGTTTGCGTTGAGCATAGACATGATTGGATTATGTTTATCGCAATACGGTTATTCATTTAAGGAGAATAATGGTTACTCTGTCTATTTGAATAATACCTTCAATGGTCTTGCACCTAAAATGAATGGTTTATTGAATCTCGATCGTAGTGATACACATGTTCATGCCAAAAGATATAAGATAGTAATGATAGTACCACATACTTGTGGCACTGCCATTTGAGTCATATTGGTATAAAACGCATGAAGAAGCTCCATGTTGATGGATCTTTGGACTCACTCGTTTTGAAAAGATTGAGACATGCGAACCATGTCTATTGGTAGATATGCATGAAGAAACTCCATACAGATGGATCATTTGGACTCACTTGATTTTGAATCACTTGAGACATGCAAATCATAACACATGGGCAAGATGACTGAAAGGCCTCGTTTTCAGTAAGATGGAACAAGAGAGCAACTTGTTGGAAGTAATACATTTGATGTGTGCAGTCCAATGAGTGCTGAGGCACGCAGTGGATATCGTTATGTTCTTACTTCACAGATGATTTGAGTAGATGCTAAGAATATTTACTTGATGAAACACAAGTCTGAATTATTGAAAGGTTCAAGTAATTTCAGAGTGAAGTTGAAGATCGTCGTGACAAGAGGATAAAATGTCTATGATATGATCATAGAGATATCTGAGTTACGAGTTTGGCACACAATTAAGACATTGTGGAAATTGTTTCACAACTAATACCGCCTGGAACACCATAGTGTGATGGTGTGTCCGAACATCATAACTGCACCCTATTGGATATGGTGCATACCATGATGTCTCTTATCGAATTACCACTATCGTTTATGGGCTAGGCATTAGAGACAACCGCATTCACTTTAAATAGGGCACCACGCAATTCCGTTGAGACGACACCGTATGAACTATGGTTTAGAGAAACCTAAGCTGTCGTTTCTTAAAAGTTTGGGGCTGCGACGCTTATGTGAAAAGTTTCAGGCTGATAAGCTCGAACCCAAAGCGGATAAATGCATCTTCATAGAATACCCAAAATAGTTGGGTATACCTCCTATTTCAGATCTGGAAGCAAAAGTGATTGTTTCTAGAAACGGGTCCTTTCTCGAGGAAAAGTTTCTCTCGAAAGAATTGAGTGGGAGGATGGTGGAGACTTGATGAGGTTATTGAACCATGACTTCAACTAGTGTGTAGCAGGGCACAGGAAGTTGTTCCTGTGGCACCTACACCAATTGAAGTGGAAGCTTATGATAGTGATCATGAAACTTCGGATCAAGTCACTACCAAACCTCGTAGGACGACAAGGATGCGTACTACTTCAGAGTGGTACGTAATCCTGTCTTGGAAGTCATGTTGCTAGACAACAATGAACCTACGAGCTATGGAGAAACGATGGTGGGCCCAGATTCCGACGAATGGCTCGAGGCCATAAAATCCGAGAGAGGATCCATGTATAAAAACAAAGTATAGACTTTGGAAGAACTACTTGATGGTCGTAAGGCTGTTGGGTGCAGATGGATTTTAAAAGGAAGACAGACAATGATGGTAAGTGTCACCATTAAGAAAGCTCGACTTGTCGTTAAGATGTTTTCCGACAAGTTCAAGGAGTTGACTGCGATGAGACTTTCTCACTCGTAGCGATGCTAAGAGTCTGTTGGAATTATATTAGCAGTTACTGCATTATTTATGAAATCTTGCAGATAGGATGTCAAAACATTGTTTCCTCGACGATTTTCTTGAGGAAAGGTTGTATGTGATACAACCAGAAGGTTTTGTCAATCCTGAAAGATGCTAACAAGTATGCAAAGCTCCAGCAATCCTTCTAAGGACTGGAGTAAGCATCTCGGAGTTGGAATGTACGCTTTGATGAGATGATCAAAGATTTTGGGTTTATACAAAGTTTATGAGAAACTTGTATTTCCAAAGAAGTGAGTGGGAGCACTATAGAATTTTTGATGAGTATATGTTGTTAACATATTGTTGATCAGAAATGATGTAGAATTTCTGGAAAGCATACAGGGTTATTTGAAAAGTGTTTTTCAATGGAAAACCTGGATTAAGCTACTTGAACATTGAGCATCAAGATCTATAAGGATAGATCAAAAACGCTTAATAGTACTTTCAAATGAATACATACCGTGACAAGATTTTGAAGGAGTTCAAAATAGATCAGCAAAGAAGGAGTTCTTGGCTGTGTTACAAAGTGTGAGTATTGAGTAAGACTCAAGGCCTGACCACGGCAGAAGAGAGAGAAAGGACGAAGGTCGTCCCCTATGCTTTAGACGTAGGCTCTACAATATGCTATGCTGTGTACCGCACCTGAAGTGTGCCTTGCCATGAGTTAGTCAAGGGGTACAATAGTGATCCAGGAATGGATCACATGACAGCGGTCGAACTTATCCTTAGTAACTAGTGGACTAAGGAATTTTCTCGATTATGGAGGTGGTAAAAGAGTTCGTCGTAAAGGGTTACGTCGATGCAAATTTTGACACTAATCCGGATGACTCTGAGTAGTAAACCGGATTCGTATAGTAGAGCAGTTATTTGGAATAGCTCCAAGTAGCGCGTGGTAGCTGCATCTACAAGATGACATAGAGATTTGTAAAGCACACACGGATCTGAAAGGTTCAGACCCGTTGACTAATAACCTCTCTCACAAGCGAGATATGAACAAACCCCATGGGTGTTGGATTCATTACAATCACATAGTGATGTGAACTAGATTATTGACTCTAGTGCAAGTGGGTGACTGTTGGAAATATGCCCTAGAGGCAATAATAAAATGGTTATTATTGTATTTCCTTGTTCATGATAATTGTCTATTGTTCATGCTATAATTGTATTAACTGGAAACCGTAATACATGTGTGAATACATAGACCACAACATGTCCCTAGTAAGCCTCTAGTTGACTAGCTCGTTGATCAATAGATGGTTATGGTTTCCTGACCATGGACATTGGATGTCATTGATAACGGGATCACATCATTAGGAGAATGCTGTGATGGACACGACCCAATCCTAAGCATAGCATAAGATCGTGTAGTTCGTTTTCTAAGAGCTTTTCTAATGTCAAGTATCGTTTCCTTAGACCATGAGATTGTGCAACTCCCGGATACCGTAGGAATGCTTTGGGTGTACCAAACGTCACAACGTAACTGGGTGGCTATAAAGGTGCACTACAGGTATCTCCAAAAGTGTCTGTTGGGTTGGCACGAATCGAGACTGGGATTTGTCATTCTGTATGACGGAGAGGTATCTCTGGGCCCACTCGGTAATGCATCATCATAATGAGCTCAATGTGACTAATGAGTTAGCCACGGGATCATGCGTTATAGAATGAGTAAAATGACTTGCCGGTAACGAGATTGAACGAGGTATTGGGATACCGACGATCGAATCTCTGGCAAGTAACATACCGATTGACAAAGGGAATTGTATACGGGATTGATCGAATCCCCGACATCGTGGTTCATCCGATGAGATCATCGTGGAACATGTGGGAGCCAATATGGGTATCCAGATCACGCTATTGGTTATTGGCCGGAGAGATGTCTCGGTCATGTCTGCATGGTTCCCGAACCCGTAGGGTCTACACACTTAAGGTTCGGTGACGCTAGAGTTGTTATGGGAAATAGTATGTGGTTACCGAAGGTTGTTCGGAGTCCCGGATAGGATCCCGGACGTCACGAGGAGTTCCGGAATGGTCCGGAGGTAAAGATTTATATATGGGAAGTCATCATACGGTCACCGGAAGTATTCGGGGGTATGCCGGTATTGTACCAGGGACACCGGAGGGGTTCCGGGGGCCCACCGGGAGGGTCCACCTGCCCCGGAGGGCCTCATGGGCTGTAGGTGGAAGGGAACCAGCCCTTAGTGGGCTGGGCGCCAAACCCCCTAGGGCCCATGCGCCTAGGGTTTGGGGGAAACCCTAAAGGGGGGCGCCCCCCCCTTGCTTGGGGGGCAAGCCACCCCCTGGCCGCCGCCCCTCCCACCAGATGGGATCTGAGGGGGCCGGCCCCCCTCTCCCTTGCCCCTATATATAGTGGAGGGGTGGGAGGGCAGCCGCAACCCCTGGCCTGGGGCAGCCCTCTCCTCCTCCAACTCCTCCTCCTCCTTCGTAGTGCTTAGCGAAGCTCTGCCGGAGAACCACGAGCTCCATTGCCACCACGCCGTCGTGCTGCTGGAGTTCTCCCTCAACTTCTCCTCTCCCCTTGCTGGATCAAGAAGGAGGAGACGTCCCTGGGCTGTACGTGTGTTGAACGCGGAGGCGCCGTCCGTTCGGCGCTAGATCGGATCTTCCGCGATTTGAATCGCTGCGAGTACGACTCCATCAACCGCGTGCTTGTAACGCTTCCGCTTAGCGATCTTCAAGGGTATGAAGATGAACTCCCTCTCTCTCGTTGCTAGCATCTCCTAGATTGATCTTGGTGACACGTAGGAAAATTTTGAATTATTGCTACGTTCCCCAACACATGCGCGTAGTGCTTGGTTTTTGATGACTTGTAGATTTTTGCAATAAGTATGTGAGTTCTTTATGACTAATGTTGAGCCCATGGATTATACGCACTCTTACCTTCCATCATTGCTAGCCTCTTCGGTACCGTGCATTGCCCTTTCTCACCGTGAGAGTTGGTGCAAACTTCGCCGGTGCATCCAAACCCCGTGATACGATACGCTCTATCACACATAAGCCTCCTTATATCTTCCTCAAAACAGCCACCATACCTACCTATTATGGCATTTCCATAGCCATTCCGAGATATATTGCCATGCAACTTTCCACCGTTCCATTTATCATGACATGCTTCATCATTGTCATATTGCCTTGAATGATCATGTAGTTGACATCGTATTTGTGGCAAAGCCACCATGCATATTATTTCAAACATGTCACTCTTGATTCATTGCCCATCCCGGTACACCGCCGGAGGCATTCATATAGAGTCATACTTTGTTCTAGTATTGTGTTGTAAATGAATAGAAGTGTGATGATCATCATTCATAGAGCATTGTCCCAATAAAAAAAAGAAAAAAAAGAGAAAGGCCAAAAAAAGAAAGGCCCAAAAAAAGAAATAAATAAAAAGGGGCAATGCTACTATCCTTTTTTTCCATACTTGTGCTTCAAAGTAGCACCATGATCTTTATGATAGATAGTCTCTTGTTTCGTCACTTTCATATACTAGTGGGAATTTTTCGTTATAGAACTTGGCTTGTATATTCCAACAATGGGCTTCCTCAAATGCCCTAGGTCTTCGTGCGCAAGCAAGTTGGATGCACACCCACTTAGTTTCTTTTCTTGAGCTTTCATACATTTACAGCTCTAGTGCATCCGTTGCATGGCAATCCCTACTCCTCACATTAACATCAATTGATGGGCATCTCCATAGCCCGTTGATTAGCCATGTTGATGTGAGACTGTCTCCTTTTTTGTCTTCTCCACAGAACCCCCATCATTATATTCTATTCCACCCATAGTGCTATATCCATGGCTCACGCTCATGTATTGCGTGAAAGTTGAAAAAAGTTTGAGATTACTAAAGTATGAAACAATTGCTTGGCTTGTCATCGGGGTTGTGCAAGATGACAGCATTCTTGTGTGACGAAAATGGACCATGACCAAACTATACGATTTTGTAGGGATGAACTTTCTTTGGCCATGTTATTTTGAGAAGACATATTGCTTAGTTAGTATGCTTGAAGTATTATTAGTTTTATGACAATATTAAACTTTTATCTTGAATCTTTCGGATCTGAATATTCATTCCACAACTAAGAGAATACATTGAGAATTATGCCAAGTAGCATTCCACATCAATTTTTTTGTTTTTATCATTTACCTACTCGAGGACAAGCAGGAATTAAGCTTGGGGATGTTTGATACGTCTCCAACGTATCTATAATTTTTGATTGTTCCATGCTATATTATATTCTGTTTTGGATGATTAATGGGCTTTATTATACACTTTTATATTATTTTTGGGACTAACCTAAATTGCTGTTTTTTTGCCTATTTCAGTGTTTCGCAGAAAAAGAATATCAAAAAGAGTCAAAACGGAATGAAACCTTCGGGAACGTGATTATCGAAACAAACGTGATCCAGAGGACTTGGAGTCTACGTAAAGCAATCAACGAGGAGAGCACGAGGCAGGAGGGCGCGCCTACCCCCCAGGCGCGCCCTCCACCCTCGTGGGGCCCACGTTGCTCCACCGACGTACTTCTTCCTCCTATATATACCTACGTACCCCCAAACCATCAGAGGCATCCACGAAAACCTAGTTCCACCGCCGCAACCTTCTGTACCCGTGAGATCCCATCTTGGGGCCTTTTCCAGCGTCTCGCGGGAGGGGGCATTGATCATGGAGGGCTTCTACATCAACACCATAGCCTCTCCGATGATGTGTGAGTAGTTTACCTCAGACCTTCGGGTCCATAGTTATTAGCTAGATGGCTTCTTCTCTCTCTTTGGATCTCAATACAAAGTTCTCCTCGATTCTCTTGGAGATCTATTTGATGTAACTCTTCTTTTGCGGTGTGTTTGTCGAGATCCGATGAATTGTGGGTTTATGATCAAGATTATCTATGAACAATATTTGAATCTTCTCTGAATTCTTTTATGTATGATTGGTTATCTTTGCAAGTCTCTTTGAATTATCAGTTTGGTTTGTCCTACTAGATTGATCTTTCTTGCAATAGGAGAAGTGCTTAGCTTTGGGTTCAATCTTGCGGTGTCCTTTCCCAGTGACAGCAGGGGCAGCAAGGCACGTATTGTATTGTTGCCATCGAGGATAACAAGATGGGGTTTATATCATATTGCATGAGTTTATCCCTCTACATCATGTCATCTTACTTAAAGCATTACTTTGTTCTTATGAACTTAATACTCTAGATGCATGCTGGATAGCGGTCGATGTGTGGAGTAATAGTAGTAGATGCAGAATCGTTTCGGTCTACTTGTCGCAGACGTGATGCCTATATACATGATCATACCTAGATATTCTCATAACTATGCTCAATTCTATCAATTGCTCGACAGTAATTTGTTCACCCACCGTAATACTTATGCTATCTTGAGAGAAGTCACTAGTGAAACCTATGCCCCCCGGGTCTATTTTCCATCATATTAATCTTCCAACACTTAGTTATTTCTTTTGCCGTTTATTTTACTTTGCATCTTTATCATAAAAATACCAAAGCTATTATCTTATCATATCTATCAGATCTCACTCTCGTAAGTGACCGTGAATTGATTGACAACCCCTTTATCGCGTTGGTTGCGAGGTTCTTATTTGCTTGTGTAGGTGCGTGGGACTCGCGCGTGGTCTCCTACTGGATTGATACCTTGGTTCTCAAAAACTGAGGGAAATACTTACGCTACTTTGCTGCATCACCCTTTCCTCTTCAAGGGAAAACCAACGTAGTGCTCAAGAGGTAGTAGATATGCGGCAAACAGGTCCGTAATCTGAAATGTGAGCGAAGACCAATAATAACATAGACGATTGCTGCTAATAAGCCGTGTGAATTGCTCTGTCTACAGTAGAATAACATATATATATATATATATATATATATATATAAAATTGAAATAAACATCCAATTACATAAGTGACTATACAGATCATTCGCACACACCTCAATAAACAATTGCATGCATTCTAAAGTAGGAGAAACGATCGTCTAGTCATCTACTTCTTGTGACGCTCCCGGCACTGCTATGTGGCTCGATCCCTCGTCTTTGTCAGGAAGAAGACAGTTCCTCATGTCAACGATCCGCCTGTACATCTCGTAGCATGTGTACGCGTCCATGGCCGCGTACTTGACATGCTGTTCATCCAGTCTCTTATGCCACACACTGTGCCAGGCATTCTTGTCCTTATTGCTCTCTCCTTCATCTTCGTGTAGTAGGGGTCGATGATGGCCGAGGCGAGGTCAACCAGGGAGTTCAATTTGTTTTTGTCGCTGCCCCAGACCTTGTAGTGATGCTGGATGTTGATAAGATTCGGGCATTTCAAGTCCAAAACCTTGAGCGCTTTTAGGTCGTTGGTGGTGTCCACCGTAGCAAAACTGTAGTTGGAGCTCTTGATAAACCTGGAGAAACGCTCGCAAGGCCTTGTGGCAAGGTGGAAGTGGTAGACGAGGACGTCATGTCACATGCACAAATGGGCGACGACAACCTTCTGATCGTGCCCGGCACGACCGATGGTGTACTCGAGGTCGAAGCCGACCACTCGGTACTTGTCCTCGGCAAGGAACTGCTCCATAGTTTGGATGGAGCTCTCCACCGAGAGGGCCTCCCCCCTCACGTGGGTGTCCACTACGTGATGCGTGGTGAACTGCCCGCCGTTGTCGTCGTCGGCCGCTGGGAGCGCCATTGGAGCCACGGGGAGCGCCATTGGAACCGTTGTATGTCCTCTCTGTATGTGTCCTCGTGGGTGTGCTTATTGTGTCGTGTGAGACGAGAGATGAAGGTAAATGGCCGCAGGAATAAAAGGGGGCCGGGCGACGTGGATTGTCGGCGCGTCCGCATGTCAATTTTTGCAGCGGGTAACTGCATCGTCGCGCCGCGCCCGGCGCAACCGCTTGCACACGAACGTGCGTGATTGTGCGCCGGCCCCAAACACTGGCAGCGCGCATGGAGGGACGAGGGCAGAGCACCCGGAGGGACGCAAGAGCAGAGCGCGCGCGGCGGGATGCGAGCAGAGCGCGCCGCGGCCGCATGAACCACAAGCAACCACACGCATAGAGCAGTTGAACACGCATGAAATGGTCGCCTACAAGCCGTGCGATAGTTGCGTCGCTGCGTAGAGAGCGGCCGTGTGGTACCACCTCCGTCTAGTCTATAGTCTCCTTTATATTCCATGCCATACTTTGCCCTCAAATTTAACCAACAAATGTTAATGCATGTTTTCAAAATTATATAATTGGAAACTATGTTCAAATACAAATCCAACTATATAATCTTTGGCGACATGCATTCGTATTTTATTAGTTAAATCATACTTATAAATCAGGATGGTGGTATAGTAGGTAATTAAAGCACAAACGTTTTTTTATTAACCATACGTGTACGTGGCCTTTCATCCTCCTCTCGCATGTCTTGTCACCCCGCTGCCGCAGACGGCTTACAGCGCACGCTTGCGCAGCACGCTGGGGCGTTCTTTTTGCCAAACGGTGGCGCCAATGAATCGTCGGTGAGCCTGTTCCCGTGCAACCTCGCAGGTTCCCGCGCAAGCTTCCCGCCCGACTCAGTGAAATCCCCCAAAATCCCAATGCTTACCGGCCCGCTATAAAAACCCTCACGGCCGGCGAGTCCTACGTCGCACTTTCCCCTCCATCCCTGTAGCTTATCTCGTTTGCTTCTTCCATGATGTCTACTACGCAACCTTCTTCTTGTAGACGTTGTTGGGCCTCCAAGTGCAGAGGTTTGTAGGACAGTAGCAAATTTCCCTCAAGTGGATGACCTAAGGTTTATCAATCTGTGGGAGGCGTAGGATGAAGATGGTCTCTCTCAAACAACCCTGCAACCAAATAACAAAGAGTCTCTTGTGTCCCCAACACACCCAATACAATGGTAAATTGTATAGGTGCACTAGTTCGGCGAAGAGATGGTGATACAAGTGCAATATGGATCGTAGATATGGGTTTTTGTAAACTGAAAATATAAAAACAGCAAGGTAGCTATTGATAAAAGTGAGCACAAATGGCATTGCAATGCTAGGAAACAAGGCCTAGGGTTCATACTTTCACTAGTGCAAGTTCTCTCAACAATAATAACATAATTGGATCATATAACTATCCCTCAACATGCAACAAAGAGTCACTCCAAAGTCACTAATAGCGGAGAACAAACGAAGAGATTATGGTAGGGTACGAAACCACCTCAAAGTTATTCTTTCCGATCAATCCATTGGGCTATTCCTATAAGTGTCACAAACAGCCCTAGACTTCGTAGTAAAATAACACCTTAAGACACACATCAACCAAAACCCTAATGTCACCTAGATACTCCAATGTCACCTCAAGTATCCGTGGGTATGATTATACGATATGCATCACACAATCTCAGATTCATCTATTCAACCAACACATAGAACCTCAAAGAGTGCCCCAAAGTTTCTACCGGAGAATCAAGACGAAAACGTGTGCCAACCCCTATGCATAGGTTCATGGGCGGAACCCGCAAGTTGATCACCAAAACATACATCAAGTGAATCAATAGAATAACCCATTGTCACCACGGTTATCCCACGCAAGACATACATCAAGTGTTCTCAAATCATTAAAGACTCAATCCGATAAGATTACTTCAAAGGGAAAACTCAATCCATTACAAGAGAGTAGAGGGGGAGAAGCAACATAAGATCCAACTATAATAGCAAAGCTCGCGATACATCAAGATCGTGCCAAATCAAGAACACGAGAGAGAGAGAGATCAAACACATAGCTACTGGTACATACCCTCAGCCCCGAGGTTGAACTACTCCCTCGTCGTCATGGAGAGCGCCGGGATGATGAAGATGGCCACCGGTGAGGGTTCCCCCCTCCGGCAGGGTGCCGAAACAGGGTCCCGATTGGGTTTTGGTGGCTACAGAGGCTTGCGGCGGCGGAACTCCCGATCTATTCTGTTCCCCGGTGGTTTTAGGGTATATTGGTATATATAGGAGGAAGAAATACGTCAGGGGAGCCACAAGGGGCCCAAGAGGGTGGAGGGCGCGCCCAGGAGGGGGGGGGGGGGGGGGTTGGGCGCGCCCCCTGCCTCGTGCCTTCCTCGTTGCTTTCTTGACGTGGACTCCAAGTCCCCCGGATTGCTTTCTTTCCAAAAATAACTTCTCCAGAAGGTTTCATTCCGCTTTGACTCCATTTGATATTCCTTTTCTTCGAAACACTGAAACAAGGGAAAAACATGAACTGGCACTGGGCTCTGGGTTAATAGGTTAGTCCCAAAAATATTATAAAAGTGCATAATAAAGCCCATAAACATCCAAGATGGATAATATAATAGCATGAATACTTCATAAATTATAGGTACGTTGGATACGTTTCAGCATCCCCAAGTTTAATTCCTGCTCGTCCTCGAGTAGGTAAATGATAAAAGAAATAATTTATGAAGTGTGAATGCTAGTAGGTGCATAAGTTTGATCAATGATAATTTCAATCACCTTTTCTAGCATCATTATATGTCATAACAGTAGCTCAATTCATAGAACTTTTCATGATCAAGTAACAAACTATTCACATGTTAAAGTATAGATCATAAACTTTCTTGAAAACTAACAAACCGTGTTATTAGTCATCAAACAATTACAATTCATCTTATTTTCAGGAAGAGTCTATGTCAGAGCTTTGATTCAGCAAACTTCACATACTCAACTATCATTTAGTCTTCCATGATTGCTACCACTCAAAGCATATTTTTAGAACAAATAGTATTCATCGAACACAGAGAAAGATAGGGGCTTAATGTTTCGCCTCCCAACCTTTTACCTCAAGGGTAATGTCAACAATAATAATTCATGATCAAATATATTTGAATGGCCATATATGCTAGATCTTTCCATCACATGATGCTTGCCAACTAAAGAGTAGGTTGGAATGAGAAGGAATACTACTGACTCTTGCATAAAAGTAAAAGATAGGCCCTTCGCAGAGGGAAGCAGGGATTTGCAGAGGTGCCAGAGCTCGAAGCAAAAACAGAGATGAAAATAATTTTGAGAGGTATGCTTTCATTGTCAACATAACGACCAAGAGTTCCCAATATCTTCCATACTACATACATTATAGGCGGTTCCCAAACAGAAAGGTAAAGATTTTTACTCCCCCTCCACCAACAATCATCAATCCATGGCTTGCCCGAAACAACGGGTGCCTCCAACTAACATCAATCCTGGGGGAGTTTTGTTTGCAATTATTTTTGATTTGATTTCGATCTTTTGATCATGGGACTGGGCATCCCAGTTACCAGCCATTTTCTCGTGAATGATGAGCGGAGTCCACTCATCGTGAGAATAACCCACCTAGCATGGAAGATACTGCTAGCCCCTAGTCGCTACATGAGCGATTCGGGCATACAAAACAGATTATTATTTGAAGGTTTAGAGTTTGGCACATGCAAATTTACTTGGAACGGCAGGTAAATACCGCATATAGGTAGATATGGTGGACACTCATGGAAGAAACTTGGTTCAAGGATTTGGATGCACAAGCAGTATTCCCGCTTAGTACAGATATTTTGGCTAGCAAAGGATTCTAAATAGCAAGCACCACATGTTAGAGGATCCATAACAATATAACTTCTATACAAATATACCCAAGCATAACTCATTATGTTGTCTTCCTTGTCCAACTTCAACTAATTTGCTCAGGTTTGAAAATAATTAATGGGGCTCACAATCATAGAAGATGTCCAAGATAGTATATTTATATGTGAAATCTCTCTTCCTTCAATATTCTTTCATGAATTGTTCAAGTGACCAATACAATGTTTGCTAACCTTCAATAAATTTACCACCTCTACTTCTTATATGTGAAGGCATTACTCCCCATGGGATAAGCATATGAAACATATATAATTTCAGATTTATGACATTCAAATCATTCAACTATTTACTCATAGGATATAAGTGAAGCACACGAGTAAATGACAAACTACTCCAAAAAGATATAAGTGAAGATCAATGAGTAGTTAAATAATTATGTAGCTATGCGAAGACTCTCTCTCATTTCAAGAATTTCAGATCTTGGTATTTTATTCAAATAGCAAGCAAAGCTAAAGAAAATAAAATGACATGACGCTCCAAGCAAAACACATATCATGTGGTGAATAAAAATATAGCTCCAAGTAAAGTTACCGATGAACGAAGACGAAAGAGGGGATGCCTTCCGGGGCATCCCCAAGCTTAGGATCTTGGTTGTCCTTGAATATTACCTTGGGGTGCCTTGGGAATCCCCAAGCTTAGGCTCTTTCCACTCCTTATTCCATAGTCCATGAATCTTTACCCAAAACTTGAAAACTTCACAACACAAAACTTAACAGAAAACTCGTAAGCTCCGTTAGCGAAAGAAAATAAATCACCACTTCAGGTACTGTAATGAACTCATTCTTTATTTATATTGGTGTTAAACCTACTATATTCCAACTTCTCTATGGTTTATAAACTATTTTACTAGCCATAGATTCATCAAAATAAGCAAGCAACACAATGAAAACAGAATCTGTCAAAAACAGAACAGTCTGTAGTAATCTGTGTCAAACGTATACTTCTGGAACTCCAAAAATTCTCAAATAAATTGGTGGACCTGAGGAATTTTTCTAGTAATCATCTTAAAAAGAATCAACTAAATAGCACTCTCCAGTAAAAGTTGAAGCAAATCTCGTGAGCGCTAAAGTTTCTGTTTTTACAGCATGATCATAAAGATTTCACCCAAGTCTTCCCAAAGGTTCTACTTGGCACAAACACTAATTAAAACATAAAACCACACCTAAACAGAATCTAGATGGATTATTTATTCCTAAACAGAACCAAAAAGCAAGAAACTAAAATAAAATTGGGTTGCCTCCCAACAAGCGCTATCGTTTAACGCCCCTAGCTAGGCATGATGATTTCAATGATGCTCACATAAAAGATAAGAATTGAAACATAAAGAGAGCATCATGAAGAATATGACTAGCACATTTAAGTCTAACCCACTTCCTATGCATAGGGATTTTGTGAGCAAACAACTTATGGGAACAATAATCAACTAGCATAGGAAGGCAAAACAAGCATAACTTCAAAACTTTAAGCACATAGAGAGGAAACTTGATATTATTGCAATTCCTACAAGCATATATTCCTCCCTCATAATAATTTTCAGTAGCATCATGAATGAATTCAACAATATAACCAGCACCTAAAGCATTCTTTTCATGATCTACAAGCATAGAAATTTTATTACTCTCCACATAAGCAAAATTCTTCTCATTCGGAATAGTGGGAGTATCATAAGAGACTTGAATACTATAAATTGTTTCCACATTAAAAGAGTAATGTTCAGAAAAAGGGTAATCATAATCATGACAAGTTTTATAAATATAATCATCACTACTTTTTATAGCATAAGTTTCATCACAATAATCATCATAAGTAGCAACTTTGTTCTCATCATAATCAATTGAAACCTCTTCCGAAATAGTGGATACATCACTAAATAAAGTCATGACCTCTCCAAATCCACTTTCATAAATATTATAAGATTCAACATCCTCCAAAATAGTGGGATCATTACTTCCTAAAGTTGACACTCTTCCAAACCCACTTTCATCAATATAATCATCATAAGTAGGAGGCATGCTATCATCATAACAACTTTGCATATCAAAACTTGGGAGGCTAAAAATATCATCTTCATTAAACGTAGCATCCCCAAGCTTGGGACAAACATTAATTGCAGCAAATATATTCTCAAAACATCATCTTCATCAAACATAGCATCCCCAAGCTTGGGCCTTTTCATATCATAAGCATAATCACTCTCATCATTAATAGTATGGATAGCACCAATAGTATAGCAATTATCATATTCTTCCAAGCAAGTGCCAAAAAGATTTTCAAGATCATAAGAAGTATCATTATCTTCCCAATCATAATCATCACAACAAGCAATAGGCATAACGAGATCATCATCAAGTGCATCATCTTCCACAATTATTTTTGATTCATTTTCATGAGGCACAACAATAATAGGAGCAACATTATTTGGGAGAGATATCTTTTTACCTCTCTTCCTTTTCTTTTCTTCTTCTTCACCACATCATGTGTGGGTTCAATCCTCTTTTTGGAGCTCCTTATTAATGAGATTGGTTGAATAGAAGGCTCCTCCTCGTTACCTGATTCATCATAAGAAATAATAGGAGGATATTGGGAAGTATCTTCCCTTTCATTAGTATTCTCTTCATCTTCTATTTGTTTTCTTTTCTTTATGTAATTGGCAATATAAGGATTTTCAATGCAATTCACCGCACAATACATATAAATTTCCTCTAGATCAAAATGAAGAACTCTATCAAGGGCAAATTCTGGAATAACCTTAGTTATACGTTTCATTTCTTCATAACCCAAGAGCAAACTAAGTTCATTATGATGTGCAAGGGAAATCAAGTCATCACAATTTTTGGACACGATACGATCATGAAACAATTTGCATTGGGTACTGAAATGATCATATTCATTGCAAAGTTCACAAGTACGGCTAAGAAAATTTAAATTTTCAGCACAAACATCTAGCCTTTCTTGCAACAATTTAGTTTCTAAATGCTTATGCCTCTTGCAATATCTATCTTCCCTATTTGGTGTGTACTTGCAAACCCAATGCACTCCACAAAAATTGACATGCTTATAAGAGATATTTTCATCATGACTAGTGCAATCATCATTAGTACTATGGATATTCAAGGAGTTCATACTAACAACATTGCAATCATGCTCATCATTTAGAGATTCAGTGCCAAACATTTTAATGCATTCTTCTTCTAACACTTTGGCACAATTTTCCTTTCCATCATACTCACGAAAGATATTAAAAAGATGAAGCGTATGAGGCAAACTCAATTCCATTTTTTGTAGTTTTCTTTTATAAACTAAACTAGTGATAAAATAAGAAACTAAAAGATTCGATTGCAAGATCTAAAGATATACCTTCAAGCACTCACCTCCCCGGCAACGGCGCCAGAAAAGAGCTTAGTTGACGGGGTGTGAGTGCCGCTTACCTAGCCTCCCCGGCAACGGTGCCAGAAAAGAGCTTGATGTCTACTACGCAACCTTCTTCTTAGACGTTGTTGGGCCTCCAAGTGCAGAGGTTTGTAGGACAGTAGCAAATTTCCCTCAAGTGGATGACCTAAGGTTTAACAATCCGTGGGAGGCGTAGGATGAAGATGGTTTCTCTCAAACAACCCTGCAACCAAATAACAAAGAGTCTCTTGTGTCCCCAACACACCCAATACAATGGTAAATTGTATAGGTGCACTAGTTCGGCGAAGAGATGGTGATACAAGTGCAATATGGATGGTAGATATAGGTTTTTGTAATCTGAAAATATAAAAACAGCAAGGTAACTAATGATAAAAGTGAGCACAAACGGTATTGCAATGCTAGGAAACAAGGCCTAGGGTTCATACTTTCACTAGTGCAAGTTCTCTCAACAATAATAACATAATTGGATCATATAACTATCCCTCAACATGCAACAAAGAGTCACTCCAAAGTCACTAATAGCGGAGAACAAACGAAGAGATTATGGTAGGGTACGAAACCACCTCAAAGTTATTCTTTCCGATCAATCCATTGGGCTATTCCTATAAGTGTCACAAACAGCCCTAGAGTTCGTAGTAAAATAACACCTTAAGACACACATCAACCAAAACCCTAATGTCACCTAGATACTCCAATGTCACCTCAAGTATCCGTGGGTATGATTATACGATATGCATCACACAATCTCAGATTCATCTATTCAACCAACACATAGAACCTCAAAGAGTGCCCCAAAGTTTCTACCGGAGAATCAAGACGAAAACCTGTGCCAACCCCTATGCATAGGTTCATGGGCGGAACCCGCAAGTTGATCACCAAAACATACATCAAGTGAATCAATAGAATAACCCATTGTCACCACGGTTATCCCACGCAAGACATACATCAAGTGTTCTCAAATCATTAAAGACTCAATCCGATAAGATTACTTCAAAGGGAAAACTCAATCCATTACAAGAGAGTAGAGGGGGAGAAGCAACATAAGATCCAATGATAATAGCAAAGCTCGCGATACATCAAGATCATGCCAAATCAAGAACACGAGAGAGAGATCAAACACATAGCTACTGGTACATACCCTCAGCCTCGAGGGTGAACTACTCCCTCCTCATCATGGAGAGCGCCGGGATGATGAAGATGGCCACCGGTGAGGGTTCCCCCCCTCCGTCAGGGTGCCGGAACAGGGTCCCGATTGGGTTTTGGTGGCTACAGAGTCTTGCGGCGGCGGAACAGCCGATCTATTATGTTCCCCAATGGTTTTAGGGTATATTGGTATATATAGGAGGAAGAAATACGTAAGGGGAGCCACGAGGGGCCCACGAGGGTGGAGGGCGCGCCCAGGGGGGTGGGCGCGCCCCCTGCCTCGTGCCTTCCTCGCTGCTTTCTTGACGTGGACTCCATATCCCCCGGATTGCTTTCTTTCCAAAAATAACTTCTCCAGAAGGTTTCATTCCGTTTTGACTCCGTTTGATATTCCTTTTCTTCGAAACACTGAAACAAGGGAAAAACAGGAACTGGCACTGGGCTCTGGGTTAATAGGTTAGTCCCAAAAATATTATAAAAGTGCATAATAAAGCCCATAAACATCCAAGATGGATAATATAATAGCATGAATACTTCATAAATTATAGATACGTTGGAGACGTATCATCCCACAATCGCCAATGGCACCGGTTCTTCGTCGTCGCTCAGCCACTCCGCAGAGGAAAGCTCCAGCTGGGAGGCTACACCGCGGCGGCGGCGCAGTCCCCGGCGTAGTGTAGTGCGCGTGGCGTCCCTGTTGGGTGTGCGCAGAACACCCACCACACGCTCCGCCGCCGGTGCTCGTAGGCAGCTGTTGCCGGCCGCCGTTGCCGCCACACCACCATTGAAAGCCAGGGCCATCGCCCGCTCCGCCGCCGTGGCCCGAAGGCGGGAGGTGGCCGTCGTGGCCGCCACCCCACTGCCGGCCACTGTGGCCATCACCCGCTCCGCCACCGCGGCCCGAAGGCGGGAGGTGGTGGTCATGGCCGCCACCCCGTCGTCGGCCGCCATGGCCGTCAGCCCACCGTCGACCGCCGGGGTCATCACCCGCTCCGCCACCGCCGCCCATAGGCGGGAAGCGGAGGTGGATGCCCGCACGTGCGTCAGCAACCTTGTGTGCTACACCAAGTTCCTGCGGGAGAAGGAGGAGCGCCTCGTCGGGCATGCAAAGAGCCTTACCGCCGCCGTGGCCACGGCACACGCTGCCTCAGAGGCGAGGAATCAGGAGATCTACGAGGAGAACCACCGCTTCGAGAGGGGTCGTCTGGAGCAGCAGAAGGCGTTCGAGGTGAGCGTCACTGAAGCTGCATTAGCGGCAGGCACCGCATTGCGGTTGCCCAGCTCGTCGGTAGGCTCCTCCTCCTCCGCCTCTTACTGAGCGCGCTCGGCAGAGGAGAGGCAGCCGAAAGTAGTACAAAGCCCCTCCGCAGTAGTAGTAGTGTTTAGGGGCTATTTTGTTCAGTTCATCCGACTATAGATGTGGTGGAACTGTACAACGTACTTAAAATTAGCTAGTATATATAGTTGAACTAGCTATTTCAGTACGTGGTTGGCAACAATTGGGGAAAAGTTTGATCGGTTCAGCTGTCGAGTTGAACTGTTTGTACAAATTAAGAACGACTGCTTAATCTATGAATGAAAGCTATGCTTAATTACTGAATTTTGACAAATAGCAGTGTTACAAGGATTGACAAATCTAACCAAATTGTTTGTACGTGGTTGCACACGGGTCAACCAAAACAACCGTTTGCGTTGAAGGGATGCACAAATCCTGCGCTGCTCTCACTTTGCATACGGGTGATCTATCTAAAAAGTTTGCGATCAAGAGCTGCAGAAATCCTGCTCGGCACATTTTCTCTTGGCTTCCTGGGGAAGCTGTCGGTTTGCATACCGGTATTCTAACTAAAACGTTTGCGATGAGTGTTTTATATTTAAAAAGCGAATTAAACTGCGGCTTGGGCGCCATTAATGGAGAGGATGCGAGCAAGGCGGGCGACCATGGAAGTCAAAGGGCTCGCTTCCCAGTGAGCCTGCGCATCGTACAACTCGCACGCTTCCCGGCGAACCTGCGCACTCGAGGACAGCTTGCACGCCTCTCGGTCAGCCTGCGCACCGGACGGCGCTCGCACGCCTCCCGTTCAGTCAAGGTCAGGCAGCTGTCCGCACGGCACCTCCTACAGCCATTAAAACCAAGACACATGGCGTCACGTGAATGGTTCGGATTTACTAGAATTTAAAAACCAGGGATCTCAATGTTTTGCCGGCAATCAACGGTGCCCTGGTGTTCGAAATTCATTCCCATTTCTTGCAGGAGACCTAAGCATGCAGCCAAGGACATAGATTTGATTTTTCGACCAATTTATATGCAATGGAGCATGTGCATGTAGTTCAAATTTGAATTATGCACATAAATGCATTGAAAACTCAGTTAATGCATAAAAATGTCCAAACGAACCCCGAAAAATCACAAAAATTCACACAACACTCCTGTTGTTCTATGTTGACACGAGAAAAAAATTTGAAAGCAATAAGAGGCAATGGATATCGTTTCCTCCCCAAAGGTGGCACGTTCCCTACCGAAAACCATCATGCTTGTTGTGAGAAGGTCCGGTTTGTGAGAAGCATATACCCAAACCTGCCACGGCATGTTGATGCCGGTCCATGATAGCATGCCAAGTTTCATGAATTTCAGACGAGTTTTGGATTTACTAGAATTTAAAAACCAGGCATCTCAATGATTTGCCGGCAATCAAGGGTGCCCTGGTGTTTGAAATTCATTCCCATTTCTTGCATGGGACCTAAGCATGCACCCAAGGACACAGATTTGATTTTTCGACCAATTTATATGCACTGGAGCATGTGCATGTAGTTCAAATTTTAAATTATGCACATAAATGCATTGAAAACTCAGTTAATACATAAAAATGTCCAAACGAAGCCCGAAAAATCACAAAAATTCGCAAAACACTCATGTTGTTCTATGTTGACACGAGAAAAAAAATGAAAGCAATAAGAGACAATGGATTTCGTTTCGTCCCCAAAGGTGGGACGTTGCCTACCGAAAACCATCATGCTTGTTGTGAGAAGCTCCGGTTTGTGAGAAGCAGATACCCAAACCTGCCCCAAATGGGACAAAATTTGTACCACGGCATGTTATGCCGCTCCAGGATAGCATGCCAAGTTTCATGTATTTCAGGCGAGTTTTTGATTTATTAGAATTAAAAAACCAGGCATCTCAATGTTTTGCCGGCAATCAACGGTGCCCTGGTGTTTGAAATTCATTCCCATTTCTTGCATGGGACCTAAGCATGCACCCAAGGACACATGTTTGATTTTTCGACCAATTTATATGCACTGGAGCATGTGCATGTAGTTCAAATTTGAATTATGCACATAAATGCATTGAAAACTCAGTTAATGCATAAAAATGTCCAAACGAACCCCGAAAAATCACAATAATTCGCACAACACTCCTGTTGTTCTATGTTGACACGAGAAAAAAATTTGAAAGCAATAAGAGGCAATGGATATCGTTTCGTTGCCAAAGGTGGGACGTTCCCTACCGAGAACCATCATGCTTGTTGTGAGAAGCTCCGGTTTGTGAGAAGCATATACCCAAACCTGCCCCAAATGGGACAAAATTTGTACCACGGCATGTTGATGCCGCTCCATGATAGCATGCCAAGTTTCATGAATTTCATGCGAGTTTTTGATTTACTAGAATTTCAAAACCAGGCATCTCAATGTTTTGCCGGCAATCAACGGTGCCCTGGTGTTTGAAATTCATTCCCATTTCTTGCATGGAACCTAAGCATGCACCCAAGGACACAGATTTGATTTTTCGACAAATTTATATGCACTGGAGCATGTGTATGTAGTTCAAATTTGAATTATGCACATAAATGCATTGAAAACTCAGTTAATGCACAAAAATGTCCAAACGAACCCCGAAAGATCACAAAAATTCACACAACACTCCTGTTGTTCTATGTTGACACAAGAAAAAAACATGTAAGCAATAAGAGGCAATGGATATTGTTTCGTCCCCAAAGGTGGGACGTTCCCTACCGAAAACCATCATGCTTGTTGTGAGAAGCTCCGGTTTGTGAGAAGCATATACCCAAACCTGACCCAAATGGGACAAAATTTGTACCATGGCATGTTGATGCTGCTCCATGATAGCATGCCAAGTTTCGTGAATTTCAGACGAGTTTTGGATTTACTTGAATTTAAAAACCAGGCATCTCAATGTTTTGCCGGCAATCAACGGTGCCCTAGTGTTTGAAATTCATTCCCATTTTGTTGCATGGGACCTAAGCATGCACCCAAGGACATAGGTTTGATTTTTCGACCAATTTATATGCACTAGAGCATGTGCATGTAGTTCAAATTTGAACTATGCACATAAATGCATTGAAAACTCAGTTAATGCATAAAAATGTCCAAACGAAGCCCGAAAAATCACAATAATTCGCAAAACACTCCTGTTGTTCTATGTTGACACGAGAAAAAAATTGAAAGCAATAAGAGACAGTGGATATCATTTCGTCCCCAAAGGTGGGACGTTGCCTACCAAAAACCATCATGCTTGTTGTGAGAAGTTACGGTTTGTGAGAAGCATATACCCAAACCTGCCCCAAACGGGACAAAATTTTTACCACGACATGTTATGCCGCTCCATGATAGCATGCCAAGTTTCATGAATTTCAGGTAAGTTTTTGATTTATTAGAATTTAAAACCAGGCATCTCAATGTTTTGCCGATAATCAACGGTGCCCTGGTGTGTGAAATTCATTCCCATTTCTTGGATGGGACCTAAGCATGCACCCAAGGACACATATTTCATTTTTCGACAAATTTATATGCACTGGTGCATGTGCATGTAGTTCAAATTTGAATTATGCACATAAATGCATTGAAAACTCAGTTAATGCATAAAAATGTCCAAACGAACCGCGAAAAATCACAGAAATTCGCACAACACTCCTGTTGTTCTATGTTGACACGAGAAAAAAATTTGAAAGCAATAAGAGGCAATGGATATCGTTTCGTCCCCAAAGGTGGGACGTTCCCTACCGAGAACCATCATGCTTGTTGTGAGAAGCTCCGGTTTGTGAGAAGCATATACCCAAACCTGCCCCAAATGGGACAAAATTTGTACCACGGCATGTTGATGCCGCTCCATGATAGCATGCCAAGTTTCATGAATTTCATGCGAGTTTTTGATTTACTAGAATTTCAAAACCAGGCATCTCAATGTTTTGCCGGCAATCAACGGTGCCCTGGTGTTTGAAATTCATTCCCATTTCTTGCATGGAACCTAAGCATGCACCCAAGGACACAGATTTGATTTTTCGACAAATTTATATGCACTGGAGCATGTGTATGTAGTTCAAATTTGAACTATGCACATAAATGCATTGAAAACTCAGTTAATGCACAAAAATGTCCAAACGAACCCCGAAAGATCACAAAAATTCACACAACACTCCTGTTGTTCTATGTTGACACAAGAAAAAAACATGTAAGCAATAAGAGGCAATGGATATTGTTTCGTCCCCAAAGGTGGGACGTTCCCTACCGAAAACCATCATGCTTGTTGTGAGAAGCTCCGGTTTGTGAGAAGCATATACCCAAACCTGACCCAAATGGGACAAAATTTGTACCATGGCATGTTGATGCTGCTCCATGATAGCATGCCAAGTTTCGTGAATTTCAGACGAGTTTTGGATTTACTTGAATTTAAAAACCAGGCATCTCAATGTTTTGCCGGCAATCAACGGTGCCCTAGTGTTTGAAATTCATTCCCATTTTGTTGCATGGGACCTAAGCATGCACCCAAGGACATAGGTTTGATTTTTCGACCAATTTATATGCACTAGAGCATGTGCATGTAGTTCAAATTTGAACTATGCACATAAATGCATTGAAAACTCAGTTAATGCATAAAAATGTCCAAACGAAGCCCGAAAAATCACAATAATTCGCAAAACACTCCTGTTGTTCTATGTTGACACGAGAAAAAAATTGAAAGCAATAAGAGACAGTGGATATCATTTCGTCCCCAAAGGTGGGACGTTGCCTACCAAAAACCATCATGCTTGTTGTGAGAAGTTACGGTTTGTGAGAAGCATATACCCAAACCTGCCCCAAACGGGACAAAATTTTTACCACGACATGTTATGCCGCTCCATGATAGCATGCCAAGTTTCATGAATTTCAGGTAAGTTTTTGATTTATTAGAATTTAAAACCAGGCATCTCAATGTTTTGCCGATAATCAACGGTGCCCTGGTGTGTGAAATTCATTCCCATTTCTTGGATGGGACCTAAGCATGCACCCAAGGACACATATTTCATTTTTCGACAAATTTATATGCACTGGTGCATGTGCATGTAGTTCAAATTTGAATTATGCACATAAATGCATTGAAAACTCAGTTAATGCATAAAAATGTCCAAACGAACCGCGAAAAATCATAGAAATTCGCACAACACTCCTGTTGTTCTATGTTGACACGAGAAAAAAATTTGAAAGCAATAAGAGGCAATGGATATCGTTTCGTCCCCAAAGGTGGGACGTTCCCTACCGAGAACCATCATGCTTGTTGTGAGAAGCTCCGGTTTGTGAGAAGCATATACCCAAACCTGCCCCAAATGGGAAAAAATTTGTACCACGGCATGTTGATGCCGCTCCATGATAGCATGCCAACTTTCATGAATTTCATGCGAGTTTTTGATTTACTAGAATTTCAAAACCAGGCATCTCAATGTTTTGCCGGCAATCAACGGTGCCCTGGTGTTTGAAATTCATTCCCATTTCTTGCGTGGAACCTAAGCATGCACCCAAGGAGACAGATTCGATTTTTCGACAAATTTATATGCACTGGAGCATGTGCATGTAGTTCAAATTTGAATTATGCACATAAATGCATTGAAAACTCAGTTAATGCACAAAAATGTCCAAACGAACCCCGAAAATCACAAAAATTCACACAACACTCCTGTTGTTCTATGTTGACACGAGAAAAAAACTTGAAAGCAATAAGAGGCAATGGATATTGTTTCGTCCCCAAAGGTGGGACGTTCCCTACCGAAAACCATCATGCTTGTTGTGAGAAGCTCCGGTTTGTGAGAAGCATATACCCAAACCTGACCCAAATGGGACAAAATTTGTACCACGGCATGTTGATGCCGCTCCATGATAGCATGCCAAGTTTCATGAATTTCAGACGAGTTTTGGATTTACTAGAATTTAAAAACCAGGCATCTCAATATTTTGCCGGCAATCAACGGTGCCCTAGTGTTTGAAATTCATTCCCATTTGTTGCATGGGACCTAAGCATGCACCCAAGGACACAGATTTGATTTTTCGACCAATTTATATGCACTAGAGCATGTGCATGTAGTTCAAATTTGAACTATGCACATAAATGCATTGAAAACTCAGTTAATGCATAAAAATGTCCAAACGAAGCCCAAAAAATAACAATAATTCGCAAAACACTCCTGTTGTTCTATGTTGACACGAGAAAAAAATTGAAAGCAGTAAGAGACAATGGATATCGTTTCGTCCCCAAAGGTGGGACGTTGCCTACCAAAAACCATCATGTTTGTTGTGAGAAGCTCCGGTTTGTGAGAAGCATATAACCAAACCTGCCCCAAACGGGACAAAATTTGTACCACGGCATGTTATGCCGCTCCATGATAGCATGCCAAGTTTAATGAATTTCAGGCAAGTTTTTGAATTATTAGAATTTAAAAACCAGGCATCTCAATGTTTTGCCGGCAATCAACGGTGCCCTGGTGTTTGAAATTCATTCCCATTTCTTGCATGGGACCTAAGCATGCACCCAAGGACACAGATTTGATTTTTCGACCAATTTATATGCACTGGTGCATGTGGATGTAGTTCAAATTTGAATTATGCACATAAATGCATTGAAAACTTAGTTAATGTATAAAAATGTCCAAACAAACCCCGAAAAATCACAGAAATTAGCACAACACTCCTATTGTTCTATGTTGACACGAGAAAAAAATTTGAAAGCAATAAGAGGCAATGGATATCGTTTCGTCCCCAAAGGTGGGATGTTCCCTACCGAGAACCATCATGCTTGTTGTGAGAAGCTCCGGTTTGTGAGAAGCATATACCCAAACCTGCCCCAAATGGGACAACATTTGTACCACGGCATGTTGATGCCGCTCCATGATAGCATGCCAACTTTCATGAATTTCATGCGAGTTTTTGATTTACTAGAATTTCAAAACCAGGCATATCAATGCTTTGCCGACAATCAACAGTGCCCTGGTGTTTGAAATTCATTCCCATTTCTTGCGTGGAACCTAAGCATGCACCCAAGGACACAGATTCGATTTTTCGACTAATTTATATGCACTGGAGCATGTGCATGTAGTTCAAATTTGAATTATGCACATAAATGCATTGAAAACTCAGTTAATGCACAAAAATGTCCAAACGAACCCCGAAAATCACAAAAATTCACACAACACTCCTGTTGTTCTATGTTGACACGAGAAAAAAACTTGAAAGCAATAAGAGGCAATGGATATTGTTTCGTCCCCAAAGGTGGGACGTTCCCTACCGAAAACCGTCATTCTTGTTGTGAGAAGCTCCTGTTTGTGAGAAGCATATACCCAAACCTGACCCAAATGGGACAAAATTTGTACGACGGCATGTTTATGCCGCTCCATGATAGCATGCCAAGTTTCATGAATTTCAGACGAGTTTTGGATTTACTAGAATTTAAAAACAGGCACCTCAATGTTTTGCCGGCAATCAACGGTGCCCTAGTGTTTGAAATTCATTCCCATTTCTTGCATGGGACCGAAGCATGCACCCAAGGACACAGATTTGATTTTCGACCAATTTATATGCACTAGAGCATGTGCATGTAGTTCAAATTTGAACTATGCACATAAATGCATTGAAAACTCAGTTAATGCATAAAAATGTCCAAACGAAGCCCAAAAAATCACAATAATTCGCAAAACACTCCTGTTGTTCTATGTTGACACGAGAAAAAAATTGAAAGCAGTAAGAGACAATGGATATCGTTTCGTCCCCAAAGGTGGGACGTTGCCTACCAAAAACCATCATGCTTGTTGTGAGAAGCTCCGGTTTGTGAGAAGCATATACCCAAACCTGCCCCAAATGGGACAAAATTTGTACCACGGCATGTTATGCCGCTCCATGATAGCATGCCAAGTTTCATGAATTTCAGGCAAGTTTTTGATTTATTAGAATTTAAAAACCAGGCATCTCAATGTTTTCCCGGCAATCAGCGGTGCCCTGGTGTTTGAAATTCATTCCCATTTCTTGCATGGGACCTAAGCATGCACCCAAGGACACAGATTTGATTTTTCAACCAATTTATATGCACTGGAGCATGTGCATGTAGTTCAAATTTGAATTATGCACATAAATGCATTGAAAACTCAGTTAATGCATAAAAATGTCCAAACGAACCCCGAAAAATCACAATAATTCGCACAACACTCCTGTTGTTCTATGTTGACACGAGAATAAAATTTAAAAGCAATAAGAGGCAATGGATATTGTTTCGTCCCCAAAGGTGGGACGTTCCCTACCGAGAACCATCATGCTTGTTGTGAGAAGCTCCGGTTTGTGAGAAGCATATACCCAAACTTGCCCCAAATGGGACAAAATTTGTACCACGGCATGTTGATGCCGTTCCATGATAGCATGCCAAGTTTCATGAATTTCATGCGAGTTTTTGATTTACTAGAATTTCAAAACCAGGCATCTCAATGTTTTGCCGGCAATCAACGGTGTCCTGGTGTTTGAAATTCATTCCCATTTCTTGCATGGAACGTAATCATGCACCCAAGGACACAGATTCGATTTTTCGACCAATTTATATGCACCGGAGCATGTGCATGTAGTTCAAATTTGAATTATGCACATAAATGCATTGAAAACTCAGTTAATGCACAAAAATGTCCAAACGAACCCCGAAAAATCACAAAAATTCACACAACAGTCCTGTTGTTCTATGTTGACACGAGAAAAAAACTTGAAAGCAATAAGAGGCAGTGGATATTGTTTCGTCCCCCAAAGGTGGGACGTTCCCTACCGAAAACCATCATGCTTGTTGTGAGAAGCTCCGGTTTGTGAGAAGCATATACCCAAACCTGACCCAAATGGGACAAAATTTGTACCACGGCATGTTGATGCCGCTCCATGATAACATGCCAAGTTTCATGAATTTCAGACGAGTTTTGGATTTACTAGAATTTAAAAACCAGGCATCTCAATGTTTTGCTGGCAATCAACGGTGCTCTAGTGTTTGAAATTCATTCCCATTTCTTGAATGGGACCTAAGCATGCACCCAAGGACACAGATTTGATTTTTCGACCAATTTATATGCACTGGAGCATGTGCATGTAGTTCAAATTTGAATTATGCACATAAATGCATTGAAAACTCAGTTAATGCATGAAAATGTCCAAACGAACCCCGAAAAATCACAAAAATTCACACAACACTCCTGTTGTTCTATGTTGAGACGAGAAAAAAATTTGAAAGCAATAAGAGGCAATGGATATCGTTTCATCCCGAAAGGTGGGACGTTCCCTACCGAAAACCATCATGCTTGTTGTGAGAAGCTCCGGTTTATGAGAAGCATATACCCAAGCCTGCACCAAATGGGACAAAATTTGTGCCACGACATGTTGATGCGGCTCCATGATAACATGCCAAGTTTCATGAATTTCAGGCGAGTTTTTGATTTACTAGAATTTCAAAACCAGGCATCTCAATGTTTTGCCGGCAATCAACAGTGCCCTGGTGTTTGAAATTCATTCCCATTTCTTGCATGGGACCTAAGCATGCACCCAAGGACACAGATTCGATTTTTCGACCGATTTATATGCACTGGAGCATGTGCATGTAGTTCAAATTTGAATTATGCACATAAATGCATTGAAAACTCAGTTAATGCATGAAAATGTCCAAACGAACCCCGAAAAATCACAAAAATTAACACAACACTCCTGTTGTTCTATGTTGAGACGAGAAAAAAATTTGAAAGCAATAAGAGGCAATGGATATCGTTTCGTCCCCAAAGGTGGGACGTTCCCTACCGAGAACCTTCATGCTTGTTGTGAGAAGCTCCGGTTTGTGAGAAGCATATACCCAAACCTGCCCCAAATGGGACAAAATTTGTACCACGACATGTTGATGCCGCTCCATGATAGCATGCCAACTTTCATGAATTTCATGCGAGTTTTTGATTTACTAGAATTTCAAAACCAGGCATCTCAATGTTTTGCCGGCAATCAACGGTGCCCTGGTGTTTGAAATTCATTCCCATTTCTTGCGTGGAACCTAAGCATGCACCCAAGGAGACAGATTCGATTTTTCGACAAATTTATATGCACTGGAGCATGTGCATGTAGTTCAAATTTGAATTATGCACATAAATGCATTGTAAACTCAGTTAATGCACAAAAATGTCCAAACGAACCCTGAAAATCACAAAAATTCACACAACACTCCTGTTGTTCTATGTTGACACGAGAAAAAAACATGAAAGCAATAAGAGGCAATGGATATTGTTTCGTCCCCAAAGGTGGGACGTTCCCAACCGAAAACCATCATGCTTGTTGTGAGAAGCTCCTGAGAAGCATATACCCAAACCTGACCCAAATGGGACAAAATTTGTACCACGGCATGTTGATGCCGCTCCATGATAGCATGCCAAGTTTCATGAATTTCAGACGAGTTTTGGATTTACTAGAATTTAAAAACCAGGCATCTCAATATTTTGCCGGCCATCAACGGTGCCCTTGTGTTTGAAATTCATTCCCATTTGTTGCATGGGACCTAAGCATGCACCCAAGGACACTGATTTGATTTTTCGACCAATTTATATGCACTAGAGCATGTGCATGTAGTTCAAATTTGAACTATGCACATAAATGCATTGAAAACTCAGTTAATGCATAAAAATGTCCAAACGAAGCCCAAAAAATAACAATAATTCGCAAAACACTCCTGTTGTTCTATGTTGACACGAGAAAAAAATTGAAAGCAGTAAGACACAATGGATATCGCTTCGTCCCCAAAGGTGGGTCGTTGCCTACCAAAAACCATCATGCTTGTTGTGAGAAGCTCCGGTTTGTGAGAAGCATATACCCAAACCTGCCCCAAACGGGACAAAATTTGTACCACGGCATGTTATGCCGCTCCATGATAGCATGCCAAGTTTAATGAATTTCAGGCAAGTTTTTGATTTATTAGAATTTAAAAACCAGGCATCTCAATGTTTTGCCGGCAATCAACGGTGCCCTGGTGTTTGAAATTCATTCCCATTTCTTGCATGGGACCTAAGCATACACCCAAGGACACAGATTTGATTTTTCGACCAATTTATATGCACTGGTGCATGTGCATGTAGTTCAAATTTGAATTATGCACATAAATGCATTGAAAACTTAGTTAATGCATAAAAATGTCCAAACGAACCCCGAAAAATCACAGAAATTCGCACAACACTCCTATTGTTCTATGTTGACACGAGAAAAAAATTTGAAAGCAATAAGAGGCAATGGATATCGTTTCGTCCCCAAAGGTGGGATGTTCCCTACCGAGAACCATCATGCTTGTTGTGAGAAGCTCCGGTTTGTGAGAAGCATATACCCAAACCTGCCCCAAATGGGACAAAATTTGTACCACGGCATGTTGATGCCGCTCCATGATAGCATGCCAACTTTCATGAATTTCATGCGAGTTTTTGATTTACTAGAATTTCAAAACCAGGCATATCAATGTTTTGCCGGCAATCAACGGTGCCCTGGTGTTTGAAATTCATTCCCATTAATTGCGTGGAACCTAAGCATGCACCCAAGGACACAGATTCGATTTTTCGACCAATTTATATGCACTGGAGCATGTGCATGTAGTTCAAATTTGAATTATGCACATAAATGCATTGAAAACTCAGTTAATGCACAAAAATGTCCAAACGAACCCCGAAAATCACAAAAATTCACACAACACTCCTGTTGTTCTATGTTGACACGAGAAAAAAACTTGAAAGCAATAAGAGGCAATGGATATTGTTTCGTCCCCAAAGGTGGATGTTCCCTACCAAAAACCGTCATTCTTGTTGTGAGAAGCTCCGGTTTGTGAGAAGCATATACCCAAACCTGACCCAAATGGGACAAAATTTGTACCACGGCATGTTGATGCCGCTCCATGATAGCATGCCAAGTTTCATGAATTTCAGACGAGTTTTGGATTTACTAGAATTTAAAAACCAGGCATCTCAATATTTTGCCGGCAATCAACGGTGCCCTTGTGTTTGAAATTCATTCCCATTTGTTGCATGGGACCTAAGCATGCACCCAAGGACACAGATTTGATTTTTCGACCAATTTATATGCACTAGAGCATGTGCATGTAGTTCAAATTTGAACTATGCACATAAATGCATTGAAAACTCAGTTAATGCATAAAAATGTCCAAACGAAGCCCAAAAAATAACAATAATTCGCAAAACACTCCTGTTGTTCTATGTTGACACGAGAAAAAAATTGAAAGCAGTAAGAGACAATGGATATTGTTTCGTCCCCAAAGGTGGGTCGTTGCCTACCAAAAACCATCATGCTTGTTGTGAGAAGCTCCGGTTTGTGAGAAGCATATACCCAAACCTGCCCCAAACGGGACAAAATTTGTACCACGGCATGTTATGCCACTCCATGATAGCATGCCAAGTTTAATGAATTTCAGGCAAGTTTTTGATTTATTAGAATTTAAAAACCAGGCATCTCAATGTTTTGCCGGCAATCAACGGTGCCCTGGTGTTTGAAATTCATTCCCATTTCTTGCATGGGACCTAAGCATGCACCCAAGGACACAGATTTGATTTTTCGACCAATTTATATGCACTGGTGCATGTGCATGTAGTTCAAATTTGAATTATGCACATAAATGCATTGAAAACTTAGTTAATGCATAAAAATGTCCAAACGAACCCCGAAAAATCACAGAAATTCGCACAACACTCCTATTGTTCTATGTTGACACGAGAAAAAAATTTGAAAGCAATAAGAGGCAATGGATATCGTTTCGTCCCCAAAGGTGGGATGTTCCCTACCGAGAACCATCATGCTTGTTGTGAGAAGCTCCGGTTTGTGAGAAGCATATACCCAAACCTGCCCCAAATGGGACAAAATTTGTACCACGGCATGTTGATGCCGCTCCATGATAGCATGCCAACTTTCATGAATTTCATGCGAGTTTTTGATTTACTAGAATTTCAAAACCAGGCATATCAATGTTTTGCCGGCAATCAACGGTGCCCTGGTGTTTGAAATTCATTCCCATTTCTTGCGTGGAACCTAAGCATGCACCCAAGGACACAGATTCGATTTTTCGACCAATTTATATGCACTGGAGCATGTGCATGTAGTTCAAATTTGAATTATGCACATAAATGCATTGAAAACTCAGTTAATGCACAAAAATGTCCAAACGAACCCCGAAAATCACAAAAATTCACACAACACTCCTGTTGTTCTATGTTGACACAAGAATAAAACTTGAAAGCAATAAGAGGCAATGGATATTGTTTCGTCCCCAAAGGTGGGATGTTCCCTACCGAAAACCGTCATTCTTGTTGTGAGAAGCTCCGGTTTGTGAGAAGCATATACTCAAACCTGACCCAAATGTGACAAAATTTGTACCACGGCATGTTTATGCCGCTCCATGATAGCATGCCAAGTTTCATGAATTTCAGACGAGTTTTGGATTTACTAGAATTTAAAAACAGGCACCTCAATGTTTTGCCGGCAATCAACGGTGCCCTAGTGTTTGAAATTCATTCCCATTTGTTGCATGGGACCTAAGCATGCACCCAAGGACACAGATTTGATTTTCGACCAATTTATATGCACTAGAGCATGTGCATGTAGTTCAAATTTGAACTATGCACATAAATGCATTGAAAACTCAGTTAATGCATAAAAATGTCCAAACGAAGCCCAAAAAATCACAATAATTCGCAAAACACTCCTGTTGTTCTATGTTGACACGAGAAAAAAACTTGAAAGCAATAAGAGACAATGGATATCGTTTCGTCCCCAAAGGTGGGACGTTGCCTACCAAAAACCATCATGCTTGTTGTGAGAAGCTCCGGTTTGTGAGAAGCATATACCTAAACCTGCCCCAAATGGGACAAAATTTGTACCACGGCATGTTATGCCGCTCCATGATAGCATGGCAAGTTTCATGAATTTCAGGCAAGTTTTTGATTTATTAGAATTTAAAAACCAGGCATCTCAATGTTTTCCCGGCAATCAGCGGTGCCCTGGTGTTTGAAATTCATTCCCATTTTTTGCATGGGACCTAAGCATGCACCCGAGGACACAGATTTGATTTTTCGACCAATTTATATGCACTGGAGCATGTGCATGTAGTTCAAATTTGAATTATGCACGTAAATGCATTGAAAACTCAGTTAATGCATGAAAATGTCCAAACTAACCCCGAAAAATCACAAAAATTCACACAACACTCCTGTTGTTCTATGTTGAGACGAGAAAAAAATTTGAAAGCAATAAGAGGCAATGGATATCGTTTCATCCCGAAAGGTGGGACGTTCCCTACCGAAAACCATCATGCTTGTTGTGAGAAGCTCCGGTTTATGAGAAGCATATACCCAAGCCTGCCCCAAATGGGACAAAATTTGTGCCACGACATGTTGATGCCGCTCCATGATAGCATGCCAAGTTTCATGAATTTCAGGCGAGTTTTTGATTTACTAGAATTTCAAAACCAGGCATCTCAATGTTTTGCCGGCAATCAACGGTGCCCTGGTGTTTGAAATTCATTCCCATTTCTTGCATGGGACCTAAGCATGCACCCAAGGACACAGATTCGATTTTTCGACCGATTTATATGCACCGGAGCATGTGCATGTAGTTCAAATTTGAATTATGCACATAAATGCATTGAAAACTCAGTTAATGCATAAAAATGTCCAAACGAACCCCGAAAAACCACAAAAATTCACACAACACTCCTGTTGTTCTATGTTGACACGAGAAAAAAACTTGAAAGCAATAAGAGGCAATGGATATTGTTTCGTCCCCCAAAGGTGGGACGTTCCCTACCGAAAACCATCATGCTTGTTGTGAGAAGCTCCGGTTTGTGAGAAGCATATACCCAAACCTGACCCAAATGGGACAAAATTTGTACCACGGCATGTTGATGCCGCTCCATGATAGCATGCCAAGTTTCATGAATTTCAGACGAGTTTTGGATTTACTAGAATTTAAAAACCAGGCATCTCAATGTTTTGCTGGCAATCAACGGTGCTCTAGTGTTTGAAATTCATTCCCATTTCTTGCATGGGACCTAAGCATGCACCCAAGGACACAGATTTGATTTTTCGACCAATTTTTATGCACTGGAGCATGTGCATGTAGTTCAAATTTGAATTATGCACATAAATGCATTGAAAACTCAGTTAATGCATGAAAATGTCCAAACGAACCCCGAAAAATCACAAAAATTCACACAACACTCCTGTTGTTCTATGTTGAGACGAGAAAAAAATTTGAAAGCAATAAGAGGCAATGGATATCGTTTCATCCCGAAAGGTGGGACGTTCCCTACCGAAAACCATCATGCTTGTTGTGAGAAGCTCCGGTTTATGAGAAGCATATACCCAAGCCTGCCCCAAATGGGACAAAATTTGTGCCACGACATGTTGATGCCGCTCCATGATAACATGCCAAGTTTCATGAATTTCATGCGAGTTTTTGATTTACTTGAATTTCAAAACCAGGCATCTCAATGTTTTGCCGGCAATCAACAGTGCCCTGGTGTTTGAAATTCATTCCCATTTCTTGCATGGGACCTAAGCATGCACCCAAGGACACAGATTCAATTTTTCGACCGATTTATATGCACTGGAGCATGTGCATGTAGTTCAAATTTGAATTATGCACATAAATGCATTGAAAACTCAGTTAATGCATAAAAATGTCCAAACGAACCCCGAAAAACCACAAAAATTCACACAACACTCCTGTTGCTCTATGTTGACACGAGATTTTTTTTGAAAGCAATAAGAGGCAACGGATATCGTTTCGTCCCCAAAGGTGGGTCGTTGCCTACCAAAAACCATCATGCTTGTTGTGAGAAGCTCCAGTTTGTGAGAAGCATATACCCAAACCTGATCCAAATGGGATAAAATTTGTACCACGACATGTTGATGCCGCTCCATGATAGCATGCCAAGTTTCATGAATTTCAGACGAGTTTTGGATTTACTAGAATTTAAAAACCAGGCATCATAATGTTTTGCCCGCAATCAACGGTATCCTAGTGTTTGAAATTCATTCCCATTTGTTGCATGGGACCTAAGCATGCACCCAGGGACACATATTTGATTTTTCGACCAATTTATATGCACTTGAGCATGTGCATGTAGTTCAAATTTGAATTATGCACACAAATGCATTGAAAACTCAGTTAATGCATAAAAATCTCCAAACGAACCCCGAAAAATCACAAAAATTCACACAACACTCCTGTTGTTCTATGTTGACACGAGAAAAAATTTGAAAGCAATAAGAGGCAATGGATATTGTTTCATCCCCAAAGGTGGGACGTTCCCTGCCGAAAACCATCATGCTTGTTGTGATAAGCTCCGGTTTGTGAGAAGCATATACCCAAACCTGCCCCAAATGGGACAAATTTTTTACCACGGCATGTTGATGCTGCTCCATGATAGCATGCCAAGTTTCCTGAATTTCAGACGAGTTTTTGATTTACTAGAATTTGAAAACCAGGCATCTCAATGTTTTGCCGGCAATCAATGGCTCCCTGGTGGTTGAAATTCATTCCCATTTCTTGCATGGGACCTAAGCATGCACCCAAGGACACAGATTTGATTTTTCGACCAATTTATATGCGCTGGAGCATGTGCATGTAGTTCAAATTTGAATTGTTCACCTAAAATGGCTAGTAATCCAATTTAATGTATTAAATGTTCAAACGAACCCTGAATAATTCCAATTCTTTTACGACACACATATAGTTGCATGTTCACTCCAGATAAAAGGTCTAGCAATTCAAACACCATCCAGTGCCACTGTGACCCCATTATGTAATTCAAATCAAGATGCAAAATCAAGTAGATCGCACACAGTTTATTATCAGCAACCGTGTGAGATGCAACACAAAATATCCTGGAGCACCGTCGGTGTATAGTACACCTATGGCTTACGCGAGAAGGTGCGTCGGCTACAGTCCACAGCCGGTGTCTCAAGCACACTAGCTCGCTCCCCAAATATCATTTCACTGTTCAATCATCACCGGTGAAAGATGGGCACGTGGACCCGCGTCCTGCGGGCAACTTCGATGGCCCACTCCGGCGAGAGCGCGACCATAGCCGCCATGCGCGTGCTAACAAGGTGCATGAGCACAGCCGCAATCTGCGACCAGGCGGCAAAGGCAGCCCAAACGGCCGCTGCTGCTTCTTGGGTGGCAGCAGCAACATCTGCCTCGGGGATAGCAACTGGCGAGAGCGGCACAGCAACTATCCTTTCCGCAGCGGCGGCCTTAGCCCTGATGGAGGCCGCGCACGACCATGTCGAGGCCGCCCACGCCCAGCTCCTGGCGGTCACCGCACAAATCGAACGAATCTTCTCCGACAACGGTCGGCAACCCACGGCCGAAGAGCTGGCAATCGCCGAGAGCGCTCGAGTAGCCGTCCGTTCCTCCGCCGCATACCTTGCGACGACGGAGCCCGTCCAAGCCCAGATCGCGTCCGCCCATGCCCAGCTCATGGCGGCCTTTTCCAAAGAGATGGCGGACGCGGATGGCGAGATGCTTGCCGAGTATGGTGTGATGGATGCCATGGAGCCCCTTCCCTAGGAGACCGTCGGGCGCGAGCTGGACATGGAGGCGGCGGCGGAGATCGACAAGCACCAGCCGTAGTAGTACTCTTTGTTTTGTTTAATTAAGAGCGTCGATCTTTAATTTGTTAGAGTAATGTTTAGGTCAGCTAGCTCTGTTTAATTGTTGAACTTGCTCGATTAAGAAGTGTGGGTGTGCTGTAGTCTCCTTTGTGTGCCCAAATTATGCAATGACGTGGATGACCACTGTAACCATGAAAATTCGAACCAAAACTTTTGGCGTTCAAACTCATCACACACGGGTTAAGCTATCTGAATCGTTTGTGATATCCACATATCCTACACAGTTCTGAATAAGGGACCGTGTCTGATGACACTTTGCGCGCCCGTTTTTTCGTTGAAGCGATTCCAAATTTTCGGCTTCCGCGGAAATATCTAACTCCCCGCCCCTACCCCCTACCAAAAGCCACATTTCCCCTCTTTCCTCCTTCCTTTCCAAGTTGAAACCTTCACTCCTTGCTTGCAGCGCCGCCTCCTCGTCGGTGACCCTCCTTCACGCTGCTCGGCCTCCTCTATCCAGGCAGGTAATCCACACCCGACCCCCATCCTCCTCCTCCTTCCACATCCCACATGCCCCGACCGCCAGCGCGAGCGCGATACCTTCCACCCAAATCACCGACCCCTCCACCAAATAAGCACTGGCCTAAGCCATGGTGCACGCGCGGATGAGGTCGCGATGGCTGCCATTCGTGCCGACCCCCAGATCTTGAAGGAGCACCTTGCCATTTGCTAGCTACGCCGGTTAAGCATGCTCGATTTACCCGTTGGGTGTGCTGCTCCTGCCTTTCCTTCACAAATTCTAGTGAATTGTGCTATCTAATTTTACCATGCAATCTGTTGCTCTAGTGTATATGTTCTATATGTCGTGCAGTGCGGTGCTCACTTATTAACTGTTTTGTTAATTAGTTGTCGTCTTCAGTTAACTGTTTGGTTCAATTCTGCAAATGTGATGTTCAATTCTTCAGGCTGCAATTTTGTATTGTCTTCCGTGTGAGAAATAAATCGAATTTATCTTTACAAAATTGTGGGTGCATTCTGTTATTGTATACCATGTGAGGAATAAATTGAATTTGGCTGTAGTAAATACATGAGAAACAAATACAATTGCTACAATTGGCTGTAGTTAACTGTTTGGTTAACTGTCTGATCTTCTATTAGGAGTATGTTATATTGTGCAATGTGGTGCTCAGCTAATGTTTGGTTCATTTGTTGTGGTGTTTAGTTAACTACTTGGTTCAATTCTGCAATGCAATGTCCAATTGTCGTGGGTAGAATTTTGTATTGTTGTGCATGTGAGGAATAAATCGAATTTGGCTGCACTTAATACATGAGAAACATATACAACTACTATATTTCCTAGTTCTTAATCATGCTTGGTTTGGGTAAATGGGTTTTCCGTGTGGCTTGACTTAATCTGATGGATCTGCAATATGCTTATTTTTCATCAACATATTTTACTGATAGCATGCGAACCCTTACTTAACCTGATGACTAACTACCTTATATGTGTTGCAGGGAAACAATGGGAAGTACTGAGGTTTACAACCGAGGTTAGCACGTGCATGGTCCGTTGTCTAATAGCACTTTATTGTGCAATTGCAGGAACCATTCTAATATTTAGGTTTTTAACAATTTGGTCTTGGACATGTAGGTCCTGCTGTCAGAGGTTTTGACCCACTGTTCGACCCTTTTTGCATATGGGGAAATGAGTTGTCCATGAATATCAATCAAATCAAGAAACTCAGAAAGATTGTTAGGATAAAGAAATTAGCGACAAAAAACAACAAGGTCTTTGTCTGCACAATGGAGAAGACATCAGTTCACTACAAGATGGTACTAACTATTATACCTTGCCTTTTTTTTATTCCTTTGCCCCATTTTCAATATAGAGAAGATATTTATGCACATCCTTGTTTTTAGGCCTTTCCAAAGCAGTTCACTAATGATTACCTCTCAAACCACCTCTATGGTCAGGAGGCGAGGAAGGTTTTCATACAACACCCACGGTTCAATATTGAAGTGTTCCTGAAAAGGACGAAGGACAGACGGTCAATCATCCACAGGCACTGGCCTAAAGTTGCAAAGACCTTCAACATGAATGAAGGCTCAATATTCGCCTTCCGCTTCAGCAGTTTTCCAGATGAGATGCATCTGTCTATATGCCATCTATGATGCTAATTTTGAAAGGTTCTAGATGTTGCATGTGAAACTTACTGCTGGTGCAGTTGTGTAATTGGGTAGCTGAGTGCTGAAGCTATATCATGCTGTACTCTGATGTATTTCAATTATGAAATTCTGCTTCCTTAATATGGAAACGAAACATATTGTGTGCTTAATATGAAATGTCAATTAGATTAATAAATGGATTGTGAATAATCGGATAATTAGATTGCTAATGGCGAATTTGCCTGCTAATTGGGTTTTGCTATTACAAACGGTTGTTGAAATAATACCATGGGCGATGACCTCAGACAACGCACACAGTTTCTAGGAATAACCCGTGTTGGATCAATGAACAATCACACACGACTTTCTCTTGAAAACTGTTTGCGTTAGGCCACCTTGCGCAAACGTTTACCACATAAAAACTGTGTGTGATGGACAGCCTTTGCCACACAGTTTCTTCTATGGACTGTGTGTGATACATTCAATCACGCAAATGATTTAACAGGAAAAATTGTGTGTGATGTACGTGTGAACATAAACGTTTTCCTTGGAGCCGCTGTGTGGGATGTGCATACGAACGAAAACATTTAGCGGGGACTGACTGTGTGGGATGTACTTGCGACCGGAAACAATTTTGCCGTATAATTGTATTTTTTAGCTCTACTGTACGTATTTCCGTATTTGAGCGCTCCCCGGTCGCACACGACCTCATTTTGCTGAACGTGTGTGCCAGGAGGGCATATCCCCGACGGTTTCTGGGTCGTGTGGGAAGGACCCCCCTATCGCCCACACTCACTTGGAGACGGTTCCAAATGCCATCGCGGAAAGGGGTAAAAAACCGTTTGTTTAGGACCGACGCACACCGGTGTAAGGAAATATAAATAACAACTTTATTATTGCCTCTAGGGCATATTTCCTTCAGTCTCCCACTTGCACTAGAGTCAATAATCTAGATTACATAGTAATGATTCTAACACCCATGGAGTCTTGGTGTTGATCATGTTTTGCTCGTGGAAGAGGCTTAGTCAACGGGTCTGCAACATTCAGATCCGTATGTATCTTGCAAATCTCTATGCCTCCCTCCTTGACTAGATCGCGGATGGAATTGAAGCATCTCTTGATGTGTTTGGTTCTCTTGTGAAATCTAGATTCCTTCGCCAAGGCAATTTCTCCAGTATTGGCACAAAAGATTTTCATTGGACCCAATGCACTAGGTATTACACCTAGATCGGATATGAACTCCTTCATCCAGACTCCTTCATTTGCTGCTTCTAAAGCAGCTATGTACTCCGCTTCACACGTAGATCCCGCCACGACGCTCTGCATGGAACTGCACCAACTTACAACTCCACCATTCAATATAAATACGTATCCAGTTTGCGACTTTGAGTCATTCGGATCAGTGTCAAAGCTTGCATCGACGTAACCATTTACGACAAGCTCTTTGTCACCTCCATAAACGAGAAACATATCCTTAGTCCTTTCCAGGTATTTCAGGATGTTCTTGACCGCTGTCCAGTGATCCACTCCTAGATTACTTTGGTACCTCCCTACTAAACTTATAGCAAGGCACACATCAGGTCTGGTACACAGCATTGCATACATGATAGAACCTATGGCTGAGGCATAGGGAATGGCTTTCATTTTCTCTCTATCTTCTGCAGTGGTCGGGCATTCAGTCTGACTCAACTTCACACCTTGTAACACAGGCAGGAACCCTTTCTTTGACTGATCCATTTTGAACTTCTTCAAAACTTTATCAAGGTATGTGCTTTGTAAAGTCCAATTAAGCGTTTATGACCCACAAGTATATGGGGTCAATTGTAGCTCTTTTCAATAAGTAGGAGTGTCGAACCCAACGAGGAGCAGAAGGAAATGACAAGTGGTTTTCAGCAAGGTAATGTCTGCAAGTGCTGAAATTGTAAGTAGCAGAGTAGTTTGATAGCAAGATAATTTGTAACGAGCAAGTAATGATAGTAGTAACAAAAGTGCAGCAAGGTAGCCCAATTCTTTTGAGGCAAAGGACAGGCCAAAACGGTTTCTTATGATAAGCAAAGCGTTCTTGAGGGTTGATACGTCCATTTTGCACCATGCTTTTATATCGTTATTTATTGCACTAGCAAAGTGGCCCGCTCGATGCGCGGGCTAGAATCTTATGGTGCTTAGTAGTGAGAATATATTGTTTGGCGCAAGCAACATCTCAGTTGAAGCATATAAATCTCACTCTAGGAATAATATCTATTGGTAACATGGTGTGGGCATTATGATTGTCATCTTAAAAATCATATATGATAATCAAAATAATAATGATTGTGAAAACCTCAGATTTTTTATTTATTGTCTGGATATTCATAGAAAATTCATTTGACCTATAATTGTGAAGATGTGTCAGTTTGTAGATGTTTAGAAATTATTTATTTATTAGTTGATCTGCTCAGGTGCAATCATGATTATATATGGTTGTGATTATGCTTTTGTTCATTTGGATATATTTATGAGGATCATATGAAGCAGTGTGTTTAGGTATTAAATATGAAATACAAAGGAAAATGAGTTTTGATCCTTTAGTTAATAGAGGATTCGCCAGATTAATGGTTTGATATTTTTTTCATAAATTTTAATTTATCTCATTCCTTGCGGAATGTCACCTTCCTTTTATATAATAGCTTGGGATCATATCTATCAGTTTGGAAAAAATAACATATTGAGAACCATGTTAAGTTTGAATTTTCTACTCAATTTTACCACAGTACAAATGACCGAACATTGGATATTTTTTCGTGAGAATGTTTTTGAGCATACCAAAATTTATTTTATTTTTCTTTAGTACGTATTACATGATGTTGTGATCATATAGAAAGACGATGATATGTTAACAATAGTGAATGATTATTTTATTTTAACAGGTTATATGACTTTTTATTGCTATGTGAAATATACAGTAGTTTTCAATAATGTACTTAGTCATAGGAATAATTGTTATAAAATCAGATGATATCTTTTGGTAGATAAGGACTTGGCCTTCTTATAATCTATTTCTCTGATTCGGAAAAAAGGGGATCCTTTTTCTGCAAAGTAATAATTTTTTTAATTCATTCAAACTTTTTTAATGATAAACAACCATAAATGATGTCATGAATACTATGTTAGTGATGAACTTCGTGGAGGAGGCCAAGTATATCGTGATAAATAGCTTTCTCCCAATGAGTTCCAGAGGAAATATTGTTCACGTTGAGTGACAAGGATCTTCATAGCTAGTTCCAAACTTTGGACTCTAGTGTGCTCCCAGGACTTGAAACCTAAAACCATATGGAAAACAATGAGTACTTGTGAAGGGCATAACTGGTAGACGTCTAGACCCAACAGAAAACTTTACACTTAGATTATACATAAAAGAGAAATTATAGAGAAGACAAAACAAATTCATGAGAGAAAATTTACTACTGATAGTTTCGTGCCTTTCGATACCATATAAAAATACAAAATATATGTTCTGTCATAACTACATGCTTCAGAAGAAAAATAATTTAACTTCTAGGTATGGTGGAGATAAATACTAAATTGCATAATTCAAGTGTCGAAATTGATTTTTTGATCACACTCCAGGTTGCTAGTGGGGTCTCTTGCTTTGCTTGATGGTATGCAAATTTCGAGAAGAGATCAGTTGCATGTAGCAGACCACCATCATGTGGATTTCTGTGCAAGAAGGTTAACTTAACTATGTGTACTTGTGATTTTTTAGGCTAATCATAATTGGTTTTCTCCAACAAATTTTTCTACAATAAGCTCGTCACATACTATGTACTTGCCTGTTGAGGTGCACTGTCATCGGCCTTCTCTGACAGCTGCACCTCATCAAACCAAAATTGTATGCTTTACTACTAAGTAATCAGCAAATACATTTTTTGGCTCTTGCTATTATTTCTGCTCGTGTGGCGGCAAATGATTGCGAAGAAAGTGAGCACATAGTTACCAATAGGGTTTCTCACCATCAAGATGAACATCACCTCTTGTTCACCAGTTTTATCTCTGGATGGGTCGCATGATCCTCTATTTCGGGTGAAATGACTGAGGCCGGTTGCCAATGCTCGGAATACTCACTCCGGCATGTGATCTCCCTCTTATCCTGCTTCAAGAACTCTAGTTTTTTCTATCCCTGTCCGCCCGTGATTTTCATGGAGAAACCACGGACATGGGTGCAGTAAAACTGAACTTGAGTATCACATTCCTAGCTACAAGTAGTAGATCGATCCAATTGACACATCAAGTTTGGTGGCGAGCTTTGTGCATGGGGATTCTAAATATTGGCTATAGAACCAATACATCATCAGAAGGTGAGGAATTAGACATAAATACCAAGGGACATACTAATGAACGAAGAATGATCCAAAAAAAGTAATTGTGAAAATCATCTATCCGATTTGCATGCTTACAATGAACAAATATGACCAAATAATTGGATTAGGACAGAGAGCACCTACCTACATTGGCATGGCCTGTAAACTTCAAATACCGCTCATTCTTTCGGCTTCCTCCTGAATAAAATATTCCACAGCAGTATTTGTCATCTCATTTTCCAACAATCGCCACACAAAAAAATTACTATTTGAGCATTTGTAAAGCGAAAGAAACAATTCTCTACAGTATTCAACAAAAGTATTTTTCAACATGGTTGATCGACCAAGCATTGGAGTATATACGCACCACGTCATCAGAATCTTTATGATTTCAAACTTTCAATTTGCTGGACAATTCATTAAATTAAATATGTAAGACTGGAGAACTTTACTATAGTTGCGCTTATCTACCTTGACCTATCCACCAATCTAAACACCGACCCGATTCTATAGGTGCCTACTGCATGACCAATGAAAACATCTGCTCAACTTCATACTTGTCTAAATAGTGACTTCCTTTGCATGTTATATCAAGATATAAATTATGAAACACACATAAAATTGACACCTGGACTGACTGGAATCAGAACTGTATGCATACATGCTCCCCATATAATACCTTTGCATGTTGTGCAGCCGATTATGGATAAGTGAATTTTGGCGGCGGCTGCTGGCATCCTTACAGATTGGTCATGGCGACCGTATAAGGATTTACCTCCAGAAATAGTTTGTTGCTGTAAACTTAATTCACTGATATAGATTCATCTGTGAACAAAAAAGGTCAAAACTGATATTAACTATGTTTAACACACATACGTACTGATAATTTTGGCACAATGATGTGAATAAATCTAGAGAAACAATACATAGTTAACTATCAAAGTAGATGTATTAATTAAAGGATCGAATAATCAAACCTGCATCATCTTCTAGGATATACCAGCGACCCCGTATGTGCATATCAGCTGCCTGTAGAATCATCTACTCTTAGCGGCCGCTTGTTTCCTCACAGGAAATAAGCCTAGAGGGTAGCAACAGAACCTCGTGAGTGAAGATGAGTTTGGCACAAACATATCGCCAGGTGACAACTTGCAGATCAGGCTTGACGGTGAATTCTGGACAGAACCTGAACCCTAGGCTGGAAATTTGGCTTAATTAGATCGCCTTGCCGTCTGACGACTCAGTTGTTGTTGTTCAGATCAGGCTTGACAACGTATTCTGCACACGACCTGAACCCTAGGCTGGAAGTTCGGATTAGATCGCCATGCCATCCTAGGGCTTCGTTTTTTTTGGAAACATCACCGTAGACATAGCTGTGGTTAATAAAAGGTGGATCGTTCTCTTATCATGGGCATACGTGTTTTTTAGGGGCTGTGGCATACGTGGGTTATTCCCCTCAACATTAGCTATGGGTATTTTTTTTTGAGGAAATTAATAGATCGCTAAGGGAAATAACCCCTGGTAGGATATGTAATGTCAAAGGTGGGTAAATAATTTCCTTTACTTAGATCGGACGATTGTGAATTTCTCTCTCTCTATCAAGTCAATGGTTAGATGTTTCTAGTTTTTATGGTAATTTCTAGCATAATTCTCTTTTTTCTGGTTAGCCCGTCAACTATTTTACATGTAGTCACTTGAGATTTTCTAGTATTTATTTAAAATTAAAGGCACAAGTAGGTAGGCATAAGGTGTGTACGTACACGTAATCTATCTTTATTTTAGGATTGAGCCGCCGCACGCACAGGATAGGGAAAGCTGCAGTTTTTTTCTTATTTATTTAAACTTAATGGTATATGTAGGTAGATATAAGATGTGTATTTTTTTTGAACTGCACGCAATCTATTTTTTAATTTTTTTTAGGTTTCACATAGTCTATCTTTATTTTGGGCTTGAGCCACAGCACGCCCATGCTAAGGAAATCTGTAGTTTTTTTCTTTTTTCTTTTTGAGAAGAAGCGCTCTTAGATCTAATCCGTAGATTCCGTCTTTTAAGTTATGAGTCCACCAAATCAACGACCAGATATTTCTAATTATTATGGTAATTTCAAATCAACGACCAGATATTTCTAATTATTGTGGTAATTTCTAGCTTATTTATCTTTATTCTGATTAACCCGTCAAGCACTTTTTATATATAATAGATTTGAACTGCACGCAATCTATTTTTTCTTTTTCTTTTTAGGTTTCACGTAGTCTATCTTTATTTTGGGCTTGAGCCACCGCACGCCCATGCTAAGGAAATCTGTAGTTTTTTTTCTTTTTGAGAAGAAGCGCTCTTAGATCTAATCCGTAGATTCCGTCTTTTAAGTTATGGGTCCACCAAATCAACGACCAGATATTTCTAATTATTGTGGTAATTTCTAGCTTATTTATCTTTATTCCGATTAACCCGTCAAGCACTTTTTATATATAATAGATTATGGGCTGTTACTAAACATTATATCACAATACTTATGCATATTCTCTCTTATTTTACAAGGTTTACACGAAGAGGGAGAATGCCGGCAGTTGGAATTCTGGGCTGGAAAAGGAGCAAATACTAGAGACCTATTCTGCACAACTCCAAAAGTCCTGAAACTTCACGGGAGCACTTTTTGGAATTAATAAAAAAATACTGGCGAAAGAATCAACCAGAGGGGTCCACACCCTGTCCACGAGGGTGGAGGGTGCGCCCTACCCCCTGGGCGCGCCCCCTATCTCGTGGGCCCCCTGGCAGGCCTCCGGTGCCCATCTTTTGCTATATGAAGTCTTTCGCCCTGGAAAAAATCAGAAGGAAGCTTTCGGGACGAAGCGCCACTGTCTCGAGGCGGAACCTGGGCAGAACCAACCTAGGGCTCCGGCGGAGCTGTTCTGCCGGGGAAACATCCCTCCGGGAGGGGGAAATCATCACCATCGTCATCACCATCAATCCTCTCAGAGGGAGGGGGTCAATCTCCATCAACATCTTCACCAGCACCATCTCATCTCAAACCCTAGTTCATCTCTTGTATCCAATCTTTGTCTCAAAAGCTCAGATTGGTACCTGTAGGTTGCTAGTAGTGTTGGTTACTCCTTGTAGTTGATGCTAGTTGGTTTATTTGGTGGAAGATCATATGCTCAGATCCTTTATGCATATTAATACCCCTCTGATTATGAACATGAATATGATTTGTGAGTAGTTACGTTTGTTCCTGAGGACATGGGAGAAGTCTTGCTATAAGTAGTCATGTGAATTTGGTATTCGTTCGATATTTTGATGAGACATATGTTGTCTTTCCTCTAGTGGTGTTATGTGAACGTCGACTACATGACACTTCACCATTATTTGGGCCCAGGGGAAGGCATTGGGAAGTAATAAGTAGATGATGGGTTGCTAGAGTGACAGAAGCTTAAACCCTAGTTTTTGCGTTGCTTCGTAAGGGGCTGATTTGGATCCATGTGTTTCATGCTATGGTTAGTTTACCTTAATACTTCTTTTGTACTTGCGGATGCATGCAATGGGGGTTAATCATAAGTGGTATGCTTGTCCAAGGAAGGGTAGTACCCAAGCACCGGTCCACCCACATATCAAATTATCAAAGTAACGAACGCGAATCATATGAGCGTGATGAAAACTAGCTTGACGATAATTCCCATGTGTCCTCGGGAGCGCTTTCCTTTATATAAGAGTTTGTCCAGGCTTTTCCTTTGCTACAAAAAGGATTGGGCCATCTTGCTACACCTTATTTACTTTTGTTACTTGTTACCCGTAATAAATTACCTTATCACAAAACTATCTGTTACCGATAATTTCATTGCTTGCAGAGAATACCTTACTGAAAACCGCTTGTAATTTCCTTCTGCTCCTCGTTGGGTTCGACACTCTTACTTATCGGAAGGACTACGATAGATCCCCTATACTTGTGGGTCATCAAGACTCTTTTCTGGCGCCGTTGCCGGAGTAAAGCGCCTTTGGTAAGTTGAATTTCGTAAGGAAAAATTTATATAGTGTGCTAAAATTTACTGTCACTTGTTACTATGGAAAGTAATCCTTTGAGGGGCTTGTTGGGGTATCTTCACCCCGACCAGTAGAGCAAAGAGTTGCTCCTCAACCTACTGAACCTACTGAAAATGTTTACTTTGAAATTCCTTCGGGTATGATAGAGAAACTGCTAGCTAATCCTTTTACAGGTGATGGAACATTACATCCCGATTTACACCTAATATGTGAAGTTTGTGGATTATTTAAGCTTGCAGGTATGCCCGAGGATGTTATCAAGAAGAAGGTCTTCCCTTTATCTTTTAAGGGAAAGGCATTGACATGGTTTAGGCTATGTGATGATATGGGATCATGGAACTACAACCGATTGAAATTGGAATTTCATCAGAAGTTTTATCCTATGCATCTTGTTCATCGTGATCGTAATTATATATATAATTTTTGGCCTCGCGAAGGAGAAAGCATCGCTCAAGCATGGGGGAGGCTTAAGTCAATGTTATATTCATGCCCAAATCATGAGCTCTTAAGAGAAATTATTATTCAAAATTTTTATGCTCGGCTTTCTCTCAATAATCGCTCCATGCTCGATACTTCTTGTACTGGTTCTTTTATGATGAAGACTATTGAATTCAGATGGTATTTATTGGAAAGAATTAAACGCAACTCTGAAGATTGGGATCTCGACGAAGGTAAGGAGTCAGTTATAACACCTAAGTTTGATTGTGTTAAATCTTTTATGGATACTGATGTTTTCCGTGAATTTAGCACTAAATATGGACTTGACTCTGAGATAGTAGCTTCTTTCTGTGAATCATTTGCTACTCTTGTTGATCTCCCTAAGGAGAAGTGGTTTAAATATCATCCTCCCATTGAGGTAAAAGTAGCTGAACCTATTAAAGTTGAAGAAAAGACTATCACTTATAACATTGATCCTATCATTCCTACTGCTTAAATTGAGAAACCACCTTTCCCTGTTAGAATAAAGGATCATGCTAAAGCTTCAACTGTGGTTCGTAAGAGTAATACTAGAACACCTACACCCCCTGAGCAAATTAAAGTTGAACCTAGTATTGCTATGGTTAAAGATCTCTTGGCCGATAACATTGATGGGCATGTTATTTACTTCTGTGATGAAGCTGCTAGAATTGCTAGACCTGATACTAAAAATAAACATATGCCTGTTGTAGGCATGCCTGTTATTTCTGTTAAAATAGGAGATCATTGTTATCATGGCTTGTGTGATATGGGGGCTAGTGCAAGTGCAATACCTCATTCCTTATACAAAGAAATTATGCATGATATTGCACCTGCTGAGATAGAAGAAATTGATGTTACAATTAAACTTGCCAATAGAGACACTACCCCACCAGTTGGGATTGTTAGAGATGTTGAAGTATTGTGTGGGAAAGTTAAATATCTTGCTGATTTTCTTGTTCTTGGTTCCCCACAAGATGACTTTTGTCCCATTATATTTGGTAGACCCTTCTTGAATACTGTTAATGCTAAGATAGATTGCAAAATGGATGTTGTTACTATTGGATTGGGGGATATGTCGCATGAGTTTAATTTTGCTAAATTTTGTAGACAACCCCACGATAAAGAATTGCCTAGTAAAGATGAAATTATTGGTCTTGCTTCTATTGCCGTGCCCCTAATGATCCTTTAGAACAATATTTGCTAGACCATGAAAATGATATGTTTATGAATGAAAGAAGGGAAATAGATGAAGTATTCTTTAAACATGGGCCTATTTTGAAACACAACTTGCCTGTTGAAATTCTGGGGGATCCTCCTCCACCCAAAGGTGATCCCGTGTTTGAGCTTAAACCATTACCAGATACTCTTAAATATGCATATCTTGATGAAAAGAAGATATATCCTGTTATTATTAGTGCTAACCTTTTAGAGAAGGAAGAAGAGAAATTATTGAAAACTCTGAAGAAGCACCGTGCTGCTATTGGATATACTCTTGATGATCTTAAGGGCATTAGTCCCACTCTATGCCAACACAAAATAAAATTGGAGAAAGACACTAAACCGGTTGTTGATCACCAACGAAGGTTAAATCCTAAGATGAAAGAAGTGGTAATAAAAGAAATACTAAAGCTTCTGGAGGCAGGTATAATTTATCCCGTTGTTGATAGTCAGTGGGTAAATCCTGTCCATTGTGTCCCTAAGAAGGGAGGTATTACAGTTGTTCCTAATGATAAAGATGAATTGATCCCACAAAGAATTGTTACAGTTTATAGAATGGTAATTGATTTCCGTAAACTAAATAAAGCAACTAAAAAGGATCATTACCCTTTACCTTTTATTGATCAAATGCTAGAAAGATTATCCAAACATACACATTTTTGCTTTCTAGATGGTTATTCTGGTTTCTCTCAAATACCTGTGTCAAAAGAGGATCAAGAAAAGACCACTTCTACTTGCCCTTTCGGTACCTTTGCTTATAGACGTATGCCTTTTGGTTTATGCAATGCACCTGCTACCTTTCAAAGATGCATGATGGCTATATTCTCTGATTTTTGTGAAAATATTGTTGAGGTTTTCATGGATGATTTCTCCGTATATGGAACTTCTTTTGATGATTGCTTAAGCAACCTTGATCAAGTTTTGCAGAGATGTGAAGAAACTAATCTTGTCTTGAATTGGGAGAAGTGCCACTTTATGGTTAATGAAGGTATTGTCTTGGGGCATAAAATTTCTGAAAGAGGAATTGAAGTTGATAACCTAAAGTTGACGCTATTGAAAGATGCCGTGTCCTAAAGACATCAAAGGTATAAGAAGTTTCCTTGGTCATGCGGGTTTTTATAGGAGGTTCATTAAAGACTTCTCAAAAATTTTAGGCCTCTGACCAATCTCTTGCAAAAAGATGTTCCTTTTATCTTTGATGATGATTGTGTAGAAGCATTTGAAATATTTAAGAGAGCCTTGATTTCTGCACCTATTGTTCAGCCACCTGATTGGAATTTACCCTTTGAAATTATGTGTGATGCTAGTGATTTTGCTGTAGGTGCTGTTCTAGGACAAAGAGTTGATAAGAAATTAAATGTCATCCAATATGCTAATAAAACTCTAGACAGTGCCCAGAGACATTATGCTACTACTGAAAAAGAATTTTTAGCAGTTGTATTTGCTTGTGATAAGTTCAGACCTTATATTGTTGATTCTAAAGTAACTGTTCACACCGATCATGCTCCTATTAAATATCTTATGGAAAAGAAAGATGCTAAACCTCGACTTATTAGATGGGTTCTCTTGCTACAAGAATTTGATTTGCATATTATAGATAGAAAGGGAGCCGAGAACACCGTTGCACACAACTTATCTAGGTTAGAGAATGTTCTTGATGACCCACTACCTATTGATGATAGCTTTCCTGATGAACAATTAGCTGCCATAAATGCTTATCGCACTGCTCCATGGTATGCTGATTATGCTAATTACATTGTTACTAAATTTATACCACCTAGTTTCACATACCAGCAAAAGAAAAAGTTATTCTATGATTTAAGACATTACTTCTGGGATGACCCACACCTTTATAAAGAAGGAGTAGATGGTGTTATTAGACGTTGTGTACCCGAGCATGAACAGGAACATATCCTACGCAAGTGTCACTCCGAGGCTTATGGAGGACACCACGCTGGAGATAGAACTGCACATAAGGTATTGCAATCCGGTTTTTATTGGCCTACTCTCTTCAAAGACGCCCGTAAGTTTGTCTTGTCTTGTGATGAATGCCAAAGAATTGGTAATATTAGTAGACGTCAAGAAATGCCTATGAACTATTCACTTGTTATTGAACCATTTGATGTTTGGGGCTTTGATTATATGGGACCGTTTCCTTCCTCTAATGGCTATACACATATTTTAGTTGCTGTTGATTACATTACTAAGTGGGTAGAAGCTATTCCAACTAGTAGTGCTGATCATAACACCTCTATTAAGATGCTTAAAGAAGTTATTTTTCCGAGGTTTGGAGTTCCTAGATATTTAATGACTAATGGCGGTTCACATTTTATTCATGGTGCTTTTCGTAAGATGCTTGCTAAATATGATGTTAATCATAGAATTGCATCTCCATACCACCCACAGTCTAGTGGTCAAGTAGAATTGAGTAATAGAGAGATCAAATTAATTTTGCAATAGACTGTTAATAGATCTAGAAAGAATTGGTCTAAGAAACTTGATGATGCATTATGGGCCTATAGAACTGCATATATAAATCCTATGGGTATGTCTTCGTATAAAATGGTTTATGGAAAAGCATGTCACTTACCTCTCGAACTAGAACATAAGGCTTATTGGGCCATCAAGGAGCTCAACTATGATTTCAAACTTGCCGGTGAGAAGAGGCTATTTGACATTAGCTCACTTGATGAATGGAGAACTCAAGCCTATGAGAATGCCGAACTGTTTAAAGAAAAAGTTAAAAGATGGCATGAAAAAAGGATACAAAAGCATGAGTTTAATGTAGGTGATTATGTGTTACTATTCAAATCTTATTTTAAGATTTTTTGCAGGAAAACTTCTCTCTAAATGGGAAGGCCCTTACGTTATCGAGGAGGTCTATCGTTCCGGTGCCATAAAAATCAACAACTTCGAAGGCACAAATCCGAAGGTGGTGAACGGTCAAAGAATCAAACATTATATCTCAAGTAATCCCATAAATATTGAAACTAATGTTATTGACACCGTAACCCTGGAGGAGTACATAAGGGACACTTTCCATAACGTTTCAGACTCCGAAACGGAATAGATATGTGGTACGGTAAGTAAACCGACTCCAAAACGATTCTAATGGCAGTTTTTCCCCGTTTTGGAATATTTAAGAAAATAGGAAAAATACATAGTCTGGGAAGGACACGAGGCGTCCACGAGGGAGGAGGGTGCACCCTACCCCCCTGGGCGTGCCCCCTGCCTCGTGGGCACCTCGTGTGCTCTCCGAACTCCGTTTTCTTGCACGATACTTCTTTTGGTCGGTAAAAATTCATTATATAATCTCCTGAAGGTTTTGACCCTCATATCACGCAAATATCCTCTGTTTTTGTTTCGAGCTGTTTCTGTAGCAGATTTGGAGCAAGATGTCATCCCAAGATTCCGACGAAGAGAGTTATGTCTCACATCTCATTGCTGACCCAAAGACCTATGGGGATCTATCTCCTTGTGGTCGAACTACGGATGATATGAGGATGATCATTTGATGAGGATCAATGATTCAAGTTCGGAGGAGGAGGATGTCCCTCTACCTCAACCCGGGGATATGCATGTGAAGTTCAAGAAGTCTAGTCTCCCTAAGAGGGCTAAACTGTCTAACAACCGATCTATTCCTTCTCGTTTTCGGCAGAAAAGCAAAGGAGATTTATGTGACAAGATCTTGAAGCTGGAATCGGAGGTCGATGATTTAAAGGAGGAAATTGCTCTTCTCAATTACAATATGAAGAAGCTGAAGGCACAATTGTCATCGTCATCACCATCTGCTTCACCTCCGAAGAAGGAGACATAGTCACATGGGTATGGGCACTCCCCTTGGCAACTGCGAAGCTTGGGGGAGGTGCCCCGATATCGTATCACCATCACACTCCTATCTTTACCGTTTTTCTTAGTTCGATCCTTTTAGTAATATTTTGATCTAGTAGAATAATAGTTTTGGTATGATCTAGTTTTGAGTTTTGCTTTATGATCCTTCTATGTAATCGAGTCCGTGAGCTATATATAATAAAGATTAGTTTTTAGTTAAGGGTTTGATTACCTTGCTATGATCTTGAGGGAATAAAAGAAAAAGAAAGAATAAAAAGAAATAAAGAGATCATATTGATCTTATGGAGAGTAATGACTTCACATATAAGGAGTATGATGAATACAAGTTGTTGAGAGTTGACAAACATAGTTTTGGTCATCGTTGCAATTAATAGGAAGTAATAAAAAAAGAGGTTCTCACATATAAATATACTATCTTGGACATCTTTTATGATTGTGAGCACTCATTAACATATGACATGCTAAAAATTTGATGTTGGACAAGGAAGACAACATAATGGGTTATGTTTTCTTATATCCGAAATAAAGTATATTGTCATGGATCATCCAACATGTTGAGCTTGCCTTTCTCCCTCATGCTAGCCAAATTCTTTGCACCAGGTAGAGATACTACTTGTGCTTCTGAATACCCTTAAACCCAGTTTTGCCATGAGAGTCCACCATATCTACCTATGGATTGAGTAAGATCCTTCAAGTAAGTTGTCATTGTTGCATGCAATAAAAATTGCTCTCTAAATATGTATGATTTATTAGTGTGGAGAAAATAAGCTTTATACGATCTTGTGATGTGGAAGAAATAAAAGCGACGGACTGCGTAATAAAGGTCCATATCACAAGTGGCAATATAAAGTGACATTCTTTCGCATTAAGATTTTGTGCATTCAACCATAAAAGCACATGACAACCTCTGCTTTCCTCTGCGAAGGGCCTATCCTTTATTCTTGTTTCATGCCTTATACAAGTGTCATGGGGATCTTCACCTTTCCTTTTTTATATTATCCTTTGGCAAGCACATTGTGTTGGAAAGATCCTGATATATATATATATATATATATATATATATATATATATCCAATTGGATGTAAGTTATCATGAACTATTATTGTTGACATTACCCTTGAGGTAAAAGGTTGGGAGGCAACACTATGTCCAATTAAAACTCCATACCCATAAGTATTGCGTGAGTGTTAGCAATTGTGAAATACTAAATGATAGTTGAGTATGTGGACTTGCTGAAAAGCTCTTATATTGACTCTTTCCGATGTTATGATAAATTGCAATTGCTTCAATGACCGAGATTATAGTTTGTTAGTTTTCAATGAGGTTTCTGATTCATACTTGACATTGTGAATAGATTGTTTCTTTAGCATAAGAAATCATATGACAATATTTATATATGTTGCTGTTATAAGAATGATCATGATGCCCTCATGTCCGTATTTTATTTTATCGACACCACTATCCACTACAAAAAAAAGACACATCCGTGACATTTTGGGCCGAACGAAATTTTTTTCTGTCATACTTATGACACTTCTATGACGATAATTGTGACAAAATCCGGTATCATCATAGATGTGGTGGGGTCCTACTTCTATGACAAGAAATCATGACAGAAAATGGGCTTTTCTTCCTGGGCGGGCCGGAGACGCAGCTGCATGACATTCTTTGGGCCATCCATGATGGAGAAAACCGTGGTAGAAGCGAGGGCTAGGAAAATATCGGAGGAGTTCCCGGTTACGGTGGGTGGTCGGGGGCCGAGCGATGCGCGTTTGTCTCGTACGTACGCGCATGTGTGCGAGGCGTTGTGCTCTAACTGAACCCGAGCGAGGCGTTGGGCTCTAACTGAACCCGAGCGATCGCACTGCAGGCTACGCATTACTGAACCCGAGCGATCGATCGATCCCTTGCTGTTAACTGAACCCGAGTGATTCCTTCGCTATTGCTGCTAACTGAAGCCGATCGAACACTGTTGCCTCCTTCCCTGGATGAACAGTGAGCGTTGTTGAGGGGGTCTGAATGAACAGTTCCTGGTGGGGGGTTGGATGAACAGGACCCCGTGGTAGTAGAGGCCATTGCCGCTGGATGAATAGTACCCCGATCAATCGAGCCGGTGGATGAACAGGACCCCGTGGAGGGCTGGATGAACAGGACCCCGTGGAGGGCTAGTTGAGCAGTAGCCGGTGGAGGGCTGGTTGAGCAGTAGCCGGTGGAGGGCTGGATGAACAGTAGCCCGTGGAGGGGTGGTTGAACAGGACCCCCGTGGAGAGGGCTGGTTGAACAGTAGCTGGTTGAGGAGCGCACGGTGGAGGCTGGACGAACTGGAGCCCGTGGATGAATAGTCGCAGGTGGAGGCTGGAGGAGGTCGACGGTGGATGAACAGGAGCCCGTGGAGGCTGGAGGAGGTCGACGGTGGAGATGAACAGTATCCCGTGGAGTCCCGTTTTGTGGTACGCCACACCGCTCCCGATGAACATGACCCCCATTTCGACCGTAGCGCTCCAACACAAGTCCGTTTCCTCCGTTTTGCGGTAGGCCACACCCCTCCCGATCAACAGGACCCCGTTTCGACCGTAGGAGGTCCGTTTCCTCCGTTTTGCGGTACGCCAGACCCCTCCCGATGAACAGGATCCCGTTTCCACCGTGGCCGGTCGAACACAAGGCCGTTTCCTCCGTTCTGCGGTACGCCAGGTCTAGTTTCCATCGCCTGTTCCGTCCAAGCCGGTTGGCTCCCGATGAATAGCACGCGTTCCGTTGCCTCCCGATGAACACGACGCATTCCGTTGCCTCCCCATGAACACGACGACGACGCAGTTTCTCCGTTCCGACCCAGCCACAGCCATGTACATGAGCCCTGGCCGTACGTATGCGCGAGTAGGCGTTCGAGACCCCGCCCGTATATACGTACGTGGCCGTATTTTCTTTCTTGCACCCTGGCCGCTGTACGTACGTGTACATGCTACATGCGCGCCTCTACTACCACACGTGCGCGCCTCTACACCGACCAGTATGTACGTACACGTTCGCGACCAGAATGACAACGCTACGTACGCTTCGACCGGGTGGGTCCCGACTGTTAGGCACTTCCTTGCATGCGAAGATGTAGCTGCTGGGTCCCAGCAGTCAGGGGGCAAATCGTTTTTTTGCCCGTAATATGGACGCACTTCCTTGCGTGCGAAGATGTAGCTGGTGGATCCCAGCAGTCAGGGGGCGAATCATTTTTTTCCCGTAATATGGACGCACTTCCTTGCGTGCGAAGATGTAGCTGGTGGGTCCCAGCAGTCAGGGGGAAACGTTTTTTTTGCGAAATACAGTGGCCCGTCCGGTGGGTCCCCGATCTCAAGTGGAGGAATCATTATTTTCCATGTAATAAGGAGGCAGTTCCTTGCTGCGGCCGTGGACCCAGCTGTCAGCCTCTCCACGTACAGTACTCTTCCGATGGAAGTCGTTCCTTGACCACGTTGACCACTCCGTGCCGAGAGCACCAGGGTGGTGGACGACGGCGAGGCCTAGGAAGGGGACGACGCGGAGCCGGGGAAGACACGACAGTGGATGCCCACGTTGAGAGGAGTACGAGGGTTCACTGGTTCGGCCGCGGTGTGAGGCTACCGTCGCCGTAGGGCCTGGCCAGCGGTGGGAGTAGTAGGGGGCGGTGAGGCCTCTGCGGCATCACACCGGCCACGGGAAGCAGGAGCATGCGGCACGACCGGCTGGTTTGGGCGGCTGGAGCGAGAAGACCAGAGGTTGAAGAAGCACTACCACCGTTGGATGGACATCGTACGGTCACTGGAGCTAGAATCGTTCATATTGACTAAGTTGACAAAGCCCTCCGTCCCCGTCAACTTAGTAGGCCCACAAGTCAGCCTCCCACTATGATGGGTCCCAGCTAGCAGGGGGGTATTCATTTTCTGTGCGTAATAAGGAGGCACTTCCTTGCGTGCGAAGATATAGCTGGTGGGTCTGACCTGTCAGCCGGGGGAACGTTTTTTAAGCGAAATACGGAGGCCCTTCTGGTGGGTCCCAGCTGTCAGGTGGAGGAATCATTATTTTGCGTGTAATAAGGAGGCATTTCCTTATGTGCGGCCGTGGACCCAGCTGTCAGCCTCTCCACGTACAGTCCACGTCCGATGGATGTCGTTCGTTGACCACGTTGACCACGCCGCGCCGAGAGCACCAGGGCGGTGGACGACGGCGAGGCCTAGGAAGGGAACGACAAGGAGCCGGGGAAGAGTCATCAGTGGTTTCCCACGCGGTGGGGAGTGTCGGTGTCAAAACCGGCAGATCTCGGGTAGGGGGTCCCGAACTGTGCGTCTAAGGTCGATGGTAACAGGAGACAGGGGACACGATGTTTACCCAGGTTCGGGCCCTCTCTATGGAGGTAATACCCTACTTCCTGCTTGATTGATCTTGATGAATATGAGTATTACAAGAGTTGATCTACCACGAGATCGTAATGGCTAAACCCTAGAAGTCTAGCCTGTATGACTATGGTAATGAGTATCTCTCCTTTCCAGACTAAGCCCTCCGGTTTTATAGACACCGGGAGGATCTAGGGTTACACAAGGTCGGTTACAAAGAAAGGAATCTACATATCCAGTCGCCAAGCTTGCCTTCCACGCCAAGGAGAGTCCCATCCGGACACGGGTGCATTCTTCGGTCTTCCTATCTTCACAGCCCATCAGTCCGGCCCATGGCTAACAGGGCGGATACCCGAGGACCCCTTAGTCCCGGACTCCCTCAGTAGCCCTTGAACCTGGCTTCAATGACGAGGAGTCCGGCGCACAGATTGTTTTCGGCATTGCAAGGCGGGTTCCCCTCTTTCCGAACTCCAAGACAGTCTTCAGACACAATGATTGTATCCGGACCTGCAACACACCACACACAACCGCAGAGAGAATATAATATTCCACGGGTCCAATCCGCTGACAACTTTTTACAACGTGACATCACGTCTATCTGGTCATAATTTCGGACCGTTTTGTTTTGCCGTTCCACGTTTCGAGACGCGGTTGCCATTGGCACATCTTGTCAAGGCAGAGATCGTGTCCCCTTATTACGGGATTCTCCTCAATACGGGCGTAGGTAACTGATTCGTCTCCATCGTATCTACTTTTCCAAACACTTTTGCCCTTGTTTTGGACTCTAACTTGCATGATTTGTATGGAACTAACCCGGACTGACGCTATTTTCAGCAGAATTGCCATGGTGTTATTTATGTGCAGAAACAAAAGTTCTCGGAATGACCTGAAACTCCACGGAGATTATTTTTGGAAATAATAAAAAATACTGGCGAAAGAATCAAGGCCAGGGGGCCCACACCCTTTCCACGAGGGTGGGGGGCGCGCCCCCCTGATGTCTACTACGCAACCTTCTTCTTGTAGACGTTGTTGGGCCTCCAAGTGCATAGGTTTGTAGGACAGCAACAAATTTCCCTCAAGTGGATGACCTAAGGTTTATCAATCCGTGGGAGGTGTAGGATGAAGATGGTCTCTCTCAAACAATCCTGCAACCAAATAACAAAGAGTCTCTTGTGTCCCCAACACACCCAATACAATGGTAAATTGTATAGGTGCACTAGTTCGGTGAAGAGATGGTGATACAAGTGCAATATGGATGGTAGATATAGGTTTTGTAATCTGAAAATATAAAAACAGCAAGGTAACTAATGATAAAAGTGAGCGTAAACGGTATTGCAATGCTAGGAAACAAGGCCTAGGGTTCATACTTTCACTAGTGCAAGTTCTCTCAACAATAATAACATAATTGGATCATATAACTACCCCTCAACATGCAACAAAGAGTCACTCCAAAGTCACTAATAGCGGAGAACAAACGAAGAGATTATGGTAGGGTACGAAACCACCTCAAAGTTATTCTTTCCAATCAATCCGTTGGGCTATTCCTATAAGTGTCACAAACAGCCCTAGAGTTTGTAGTAAAATAACACCTTAAGACACACATCAACCAAAACCCTAATGTCACCTAGATACTCCAATGTCACCTCAAGTATCCGTGGGTATGATTATACGATATGCATCACACAATCACAGATTCATCTATTCAACCAACACATAGAACCTCAAAGAGTGCCCCAAAGTTTCTACCGGAGAGTCAAGACGAAAACGTGTGCCAACCCCTATGCATAGGTTCATGGGCGGAACCCGCAAGTTGATCACCAAAACATACATCAAGTGAATCAATAGAATAACCCATTGTCACCACGGTTATCCCACGCAAGACATACATCAAGTGTTCTCAAATCATTAAACACTCAGTCCGATAAGATAACTTCAAAGGGAAAACTCAATCCATTACAAGAGAGTAGAGGGGGAGAAACATCATAAGATCCAACTATAATAGCAAAGCTCGCGATACATCAAGATCGTGCCAAATCAAGAACACGAGAGAGAGATCAAACACATATCTACTGGTACATACCCTCAGCCCTGAGGGTGAACTACTCCCTCCTCGTCATGCAGAGCGCCGGGATGATGAAGATGGCCACCGGTGAGGGATCCCCCTCTGGCAGGGTGCCGGAACAGGGTCCAGATTGGTTTTTGGTGGCTACAGAGGATTGCGGCGGCGGAACTCCTGATCTATTCTGTTCCCCGAAGGTTTTAGGGTATATGTGAATATATAGGCGAAAGAAGTCGGTAAGGGGAGCCACGAGGGGCCCACGAGGGGGGTGGGCGCGCCCCCTGCCTCGTGCTCTCCTCGTTGATCCCCTGACGTGCACTCCAAGTCTCCCGTATTGCTTTCTTTCCAAAAATAACTTTTCCGAAGGTTTCATTCCGTTTGGACTCTGTTTGATATTCCTTTTCTGCTAAACTCAAAAACAAGGAAAAAACAAAAACTGTCACTGGGCTCTAGGTTAATAGGTTAGTCCCCAAAAAACATATAAAAGTGCATAGTAAAGCCCATTAAACATCGAAGATAGATAATATAATAGCATGAATACTTAATAAATTATAGATACGTTGGAGACGTATCACCCCCTGCCTCGTGAGCCCCCTGGAGCTCCACCGACCTCAACTCCAACTCTATATATTCGTGTTCGGGGAGAAAAAATCAGAGAGAAAGATTCATCGCGTTTTACGATACGGAGCCGCCGCCAAGCCCTAAACTCTATCGGGAGGGATGATCTAGAGTCTGTTCGGGGCTCCGGAGAGGGGAATCCGTCGCCATCATCATCATCAACCATCCTCCATCACCAATTTCATGATGCTCACCGCAGTGCGTGAGTAATCCCATCGTAGGCTTGCTGGACGGTGATGGGTTGGATGAGATTTATCATGTAATCGACTTAGTTTTTTTAGGGTTTGATCCCTAGTATCCACTATGTTCTGAGATTGATGTTGCTATGACTTTGCTATGCTTAATGCTTGTCACTAGGGCCCGAGTGCCATGATTTCAGATCTAGACCTATTATGTTTTCATGAATATATGTGAGTTCTTGATCCTATCTTGCAAGTCTATAGTCACCTACTATGTGTTATGATCTGGCAACCCCGAAGTGACAATAATCAGGACCACTCCCGGTGATGACCGTAGTTTGAGGAGTTCATGTATTCACCATGTGTTAATGCTTTGGTCCGGTACTCTATTAAAAGGAGGCCTTAATATCCCTTAGTTTCCGCTAGGACCCCACTGCCACGGGAGGGTAGGACAAAAGATGTCATGCAAGTTCTTTTCCATAAGCACGTATGACTATATTCGGAATACATGCCTACATTACATTGATGAATTGGAGCTAGTTCTGTGTCACCCTATGTTATGATTGTTACATGATGAACCGCATCCGGCATAATTCTCCATCACCGATCCAATGCCTACAAGCTTTTCACATATTGTTCTCCGCTTATTTACTTTTTCGTTGCTACAGTTACAATCACTACAAAACCCAAAAATAGTACTTTTGCTACCGTACCGTTACTTTCATATTACTTTGCTACTAAATACTTTGCTGCAGATACTAAGTTATCCGGGTGTGGTTGAATTGACAACTCAACTGCTAATACTTGAGAATATTCTTTGGCTCCCCTTTTGTCGAATCAATAAATTTGGGTTGAATACTCTACCCTCGAAAACTGTTGCGATCCCCTATACTTGTGGGTTATCAAGACTATTTTCTGGCGCCGTTGCCGGGGAGCATAGTTCTATTCTTTGAGTCACTTGGGATTTATATCTGCTGGTCACTATGAAGAACTTGAAAGACGCAAAAACAAAAATTTATCCCTCAACTACGAGGGGAGGTAAGGAACTGCCATCTAGCTCTGCACTTGATTCACCTTCTCTTTTGAGTAAGCTTGCGACACCTAAACCTGCTTCTGCTATTAATTCTGATATGTCGCATGTTATTGATGATGCCACTTCTGATATGCATGATACTTATGCTTGATACTACTGTGCCACTTGGTGAATTTTTTGATGAACAACTTGCTAGGGCTAGAGAGAATGAAATTATTGAAACTGATAATATTGATGAAAGTGATGATGAAGGCTCTCCCAATAAATATGAATTGCCTGTTGTGCTTGAGGGCTATGTTATGGATGAAGAAACTACCAGAGACTTTCTTGCTTGCAATGATAGAAGTGATCTTAAGAAATTATTAGCTAATCTTAAACAAAAAACTCTGAATGCTAGAATGAAATATGATCCTGCTTATGCTACTTCACCTATCTTTGTTACTGATAAGGATTATGAATTCTCTATTGATCCTGATATAATTACTTTGGTTGAATCTGATCCTTTTTAGGGCTATGAATCTGAAACTGTTGTGGCACATCTTACTAAATTAAATGATATAGCCACCCTGTTCACTAATGATGAGAGAACTTGCTACTTTTATATCCTTAAAATATTTCCGTTCTCATTAAAGGGTGATGCTAAGATATGGTTTAATTCTCTTGATCCTGGTTGTGTGCGTAGTCCCCAGGATATGATTTATTACTTCTCTGCTAAATATTTCCCCGCTCATAAGAAACAAGCTGCCTTAAGGGAAATATATAATTTTGTGCAAATTGAAGAAGAGAGTCTCCCACAAGCTTGGGGGAGGCTTCTCCAATTACTTAATGCTTTGCGTGATCATCCTCTTAAGAAAAATGAAATACTTGATATCTTTTATAATGGACTAACCGATGCTTCCAGAGACCACCTGGATAGTTGTGCTGGTTCTGTTTTCAGGGAAAGAACACCGGATGAAGCTAAAATTCTATTGAATAATATGTTGATTAATGAAAATAATTGGACACTTCGTGAGCCAATTCCTGAACCAACGCCTAAGCCAACTCCGAAGAAGAGGGGTGTTCTATTTCTCAGTCCTGAAGATATGCAAGAGGCAAAGAAATCTATGAAAGAAAAGGGTATTAAAGCTGAAGATGTTAAGAATTTACCTCCTATTGAAGAAATACATGGTCTTAATTTACCGCCTATTGAAGAAATATATGATCCTAATCCATTACCTATTGAAGAAGCTCATGGTCTTGATAACATGACACAGGTAGTAAAGGTAAATTGTCTTTATAGATTTGACGAACGTGATATTCCTCACTATAAGTCTGCTAGACAATGCTTAGATGAGTTTGACAATTTTATTGTCAAACAAGAAAACTTCAATGCTTATTTTGGTAGACAATTAAAACAAAATGCTTATACGATTGAACACTTGGGTGATTATATGTCTAGAGTTAAAGGTGAACTTAAACTCATTAGTAAACATGCTTCTATGGTTACCACTCAAGTAGAACAAGTACTTAAAGCTCAGAATGATTTGCTCAATGGACTGAATAATAAGAATAATGATTTTGCTGTTAGAGTGGCTACTAGAACTGGTAAAATGACTCAGGAACCTTTGTATCCTGAAGGCCATCCTAAGAGAATTGAGCAGGATTCTCAGAGAAATAATATTGATGCACCTAGTCCTTCTAAAAAGAAGAAAAAGAAAAATGATAGGACTTTGCATGCTTCTAGTGAACATGTTGTTGACACACCTGAGAATCCCAATGATATTTCTATTTCTGATGCTCAAACACAATCTGGTAATGAACATGAACCTAGTGATAATGTTAATGATAATGTTCATGTTGATGCTCAACCTAGCAATGATAATGATATAGAAATTGAACCTACTGTTGATCTTGATAACCCACAATCAAAGAATCAATGTTATGATAAGAGAGACTTTGTTGCTAGGAAACACGGTAAAGAAAGGGAACCATGGGTTCAGAAACCCATGCCTTTTCCTCCGAAACCATCCAAGAAAAAGGATGATGAGGATTTTGAGCGCTTTGCTGAAATGATTAGACCTATCTTCTTGCGTATGCGTTTGACTGGTATGCTCAAAATGAATCCTTATGCTAAGTATATGAAAGAAATTGTTACTAATAAAAGAAAGATAACAGAAGCTGAAATTTCCACCATGCTTGCTAATTATACTTTTAAGGGTGGAATACCAAAGAAACTTGGAGATCTAGGAGTACCAACTATACCATGGTCCATTAAAAGAAACTATGTTAAAACTGCTTTATGTGATCTTGGAGCCGATGTTAGTGTTATGCCTCTCTCTTTATATCGTAGACTTGATTTGAATAAGTTGACACCTACTGAAATATCTTTGCAAATGGCTGATAAATCAACTGCTATACCTGTCGGTATTTGTGAGGATGTGCCTGTTGTGGTTGCAAACGTTACTATTTTAACGGACTTTGTTATTCTTGATATTCCCGAGGACGATAGTATGTCTATTATTCTTGGAAGACCTTTTTTGAATACTGCAGGGGCTGTTATTGATTGCACCAAAGGCAATGTCACTTTTCATGTTAATGGTAATGAGCATACGGTACACTTTCCGAGAAACAACCTCAAGTCCACAGTATCAATTCTATTGGAAAAATTCCATCGATTATTTTTGGAGGTTTTGAATTTCCTCTTCCTACTGTCAAGAAGAAATATGATATTCTTATTATTGGGGACGTGCATATCCCTGTTGAGGTAACATAGTGTTATTCGAAATTTCTCCGGTTTCATGCGATTCGGAATGAGTTTGTTAACAAGACCTGATCAACCTTGTTAGTGGATTCCTTTTGATGAGCATGAGATGGATGAAGTTAGAAAGCACAACCTTCTGTACCCTCCTTTTACTTTTTGTTATTTAGTTGAAATAAAGTAAAAATAGTATTTTCTGTCAGTTTTCTGATTTATCCGTGCAATATAAAAATACCCCCAAAATAAAAATTCTCCAAATGCCCTGCCAATTTAATATGATTTTTTCTGGAATATTTGAGAATATTTGGCACTGAGAACACAGCAGGGGGAGGAAGCACCTGGCCACGAGGGTCCAGGGCGCGCCCACCCCCCTGGGCGCGCCCCCTACCTCATGGGCCCACGGTGGCTCCCCTCCACTTATTCCTGCACCCACACACTTCTTCTTCCTCCCAAAAAAATCACCATCCAGCTCAAGCACGAGTTGTAGCTCGTTTTGCTGCGATTTTCGATCTCCTTGCTCAAAGCACCTCTCACAAAACTGCTTGGGGGGATTGTTCCTTGGTATGTGACTCCTCCATTGGTCCAATTAGTTTTTGTTCTAGTGCTTTATTCATTGCAAATTTGTGCTGCCTAGGTGACCATGTTCTTGAGCTTGCATGTCAAATTTATATGGTTCCAAATAGTTCTAATGCATGATATAGGCTCTAGGCACTTGTAGGAGTAGTTGCTATCAATTTTGCTGAGCTTGGTTCACTTTTATTTGAAGTTCCTAATTTTTTTAGAAAATAATGAAGAGATTTTTGAGGGGCTCATCGAGCCGAAGATCGAAGGAAAAGCAAAGTGAAGAAGCAGAGAGTCCCAAATATAATCTGCCTCGCACAGCGGAGGTTCGGCCGTGTGAATGGCCTTCCGATGATTTCTTGAGAGCAGCCGGGATTTACGATGACTTTTATGAATTGGCTGAGAATGCAGGCCTCACCGACTTCCTCCGCGACCAACGCGAACAGTATCTCTTACTCACCAATACTTTTGTGCAAAAATTCTACTATTATCCTAAGGAATCACCTCCTTCAGTAGAGTTTCATTTATATGATGTGGTTAAGAAGATGTCACTATATGAATTTTGCAGGGTTTGCAAAATACCTTTCGAGGGTAGCTTAGAGGAACCACATCGTAGAGATGTGGATGGGTTTATTGATACTATTACTGTAGGGGAAACTAGGAAGGTTTCAGATGCAAGAATCACTAGCATACATTTTCCTGTTTTACGCTACTTTGCAATATTTGCTAGTCGTTGCTTAATTGGTCGCGGAAACTGTGGAGACCTTAGTGTTCCTGATATTATTATTTTGTTCCATGCTTTATTCCGTGATGACTCTGTTAGTATGGGCGCTATTATTGCCAAATGGTTAAGTCTGAACCGTACAAAGGGCCCCATCTTTGGAGGTGTCTATGCTTCGCGCCTCGCTGCATACTATAACATACCTATTAGGCACTATGAAAAAGAAGAAAAATTGCTGCCTACTGTTTATTTAGATTATAAGAGTATGGTAGCGCATGATTTTATTGTTAAGAATAGGGAAAGGGCGCTTAAATACAAATTGTTCTTTGATAAACATCACCCTGAGACTATTACCTTGCCTGCTCCTTCCTTGTTTGATTTCTCTGCAGGCCAGTATCTCGTTCCGTTGGCGGCCATTCACGCCTACCGGAACCCTACATCAGCCACAGAGCCAGAGCCGGAACCCTACATCAGCCACAGAGCCAGAGCCGGAACCACAATTTGATCCTCCACGACAGTCTAATTACCAGTGGGACCCGGAGGCAATTGCCAACCAGTGGAAATTCGAGGCTTCTTCTCAGTACGACCCCAACTACAACTATGGATATCTGCCAGGCCATCCGTGGCAATAGACCAACTTAGGCCAAAAGCCTAAGCTTGGTGGAGTACGTATTTCTCACCGACATTACATTCATGTTTACACACTCATTGCTAGTTGTCGGTGCTCATACTCTTTCATTATAATATCCATGCTAGTTTATTTTCCTTTTTCTTGCCTTCTTCTTGTGTGTTTAATAAACCTTAAGAAAAAACAAAAAATTAGTAATAGATTTTAGCTAGTTTACTTTTCTTGCTGTAGTAGTAATAATTAAAAAGAAAACCCAAATTTCCTGTTCTTCTTTTGCTTGTTGGGAGCTTTCCCGTGTAAATAGTTTTATTTCTTTTCTTTTCTTTGGGGGTCGATAGGGGAAGACCATAATGAAATTGTTGAAGTGGCTCTTATATGCATTATTGTTGATTTAACCAAGAGCCCATATTACCTTGTCTTCTCCTGTTTATTGAATGCTCGCAGATTCCAGCTTAGTCCAATGCACGTGCACTATTATTATTATTATTATTATTCACATCATTCGGTCGTGCAAGTGAAAGGAAATTATGACGATATATGATGGACTAATTGAGATGGGAGAAGCTAGTATGAACTCGACCTCTCTTGTTTTTGTAAATATGATTAGTTCATCGTTCCTGATTCAGCCTATTATGAATAAACATGTTTGCAAAGACAATTAGAGATTATAGTTGCTTATGCCATGCTTAATTAGCTAGGAGTTTATAATGGTTTACCTTGCGCGCCAACATGCTATTAAGATGGTTGTGATGTGGTATGATGGGGTGGTATCCTCCTTTGAATGATCCAAGTGACTTGACTTGGCACATGTTCATACATGTAGTTGAAACAAAATAAACATAGCCTTTATGATATTTATGCAGATACTAAGTTATCCAGGTGTGGTTGAATTGACAACTCAACTGCTAATACTTGAGAATATTCTTTGGCTCCCCTTGTGTCGAATCAATAAATTTGGGTTGAATACTCTACCCTCGAAAACTGTTGCAATCCCCTATACTTATGGGTTATCAGTAACCCAACCGTGCCGTTTACACAGGCCTTGGGAATAGGCGAGTTTCGAGGCAAATGGGGAGGCGTTCAATATTCACTGTCTTTATAAGGGGATAAGGATTCCCTTCTTCTCCCAGGCCTTCTTTCTTTCTCCGCCCTTCCGATCTTGAGCTCTAGCGCCCAAGTTCTCATCTTCTTCCCACTCAAGCTAGCACTCAACCATGTCCGGATCTGGAGGTCAGGGCAAGTGGATGGTTTCCTCCGTTAAGGAGAAGGATATCACTGAGCTTCGGGCGGCCGGGTACTTGGCGAAGGAAATCGCCACCGCCTTCCAGCCCAGGGGCAAATCGTCCCCACGCCGAAGCCCAATGAGAGGGTGGTATTAATCCCTCATTTCCTCCGCGGGCCTGGGTTTCCTCCCCACCCCTTCGTCCGCGGGTGATGTACTATTACGGGATAGACTTTCATGATCTATCTCCGAATTCTTTCATCACATCTCGGCGTTCATCGTCGTGTGTGAGGCCTTCCTCCGCATTCAACCCCACTTCGGGCTGTGGCTCAAGGTCTTCAACGTGAAGCCGAAGGTGGTGGATGGCCAGCACGCGGAGTGCGGAGGAGCCATGGTGAGTAAGCTATCCAATGTCTCCTGGACGAAAGGCACTTTCGTGGAGACTGTCAAGGAATGGCAGAAACAATGGTTCTACATTACAGAACCCCACGGCACCAACTGGACCACGGCTGCCGAATTCAACCCCGGTGCCCCAATGCGGCTCACCTCCTGGGTCGAGAAGAGCCCGAACTTGTGTTCGTCAGACGAGCTGATAGCGCTGCAGACGCGCATTCAAAGCATGGTGGAAAAGGATGTCAAACTTGTCGATATAATCCAGGTGATGCTAGTTCGCCGGATTCTTCCGTGCCAAAGCCGAAGCCCCCCTCTATGGAATTTCAATCCGAAGAAGCACCATACTCTGAAGAGGATCTTCGAGACCACTCACGAAGGCGCCTCGAAGTTCCTCTTTAAGGGCAACGAGAAGCCGCCGGCCATGGATTCAGACCGCGGACACGACATTAACCATCTCGCTAGTGAGGTATGTTATTTTTAACGCATCCCCTACTTGCCTGTTTCGAGGATGATGTCTGAGCTTTTAACATTGCTTCTTCAGGACTGGATGGAGAGGGCGAAGCGGATCCAGTGTCCGGCTCCGCTGCCTGAAGAACGAGTCATCCCGCATTTAGCGAAGATGCTGGTGCCGGCACCCTATAAGGCGCCGGACAAGATGGCCAAGGGGGCCAAAAGCGCCCCCCGTCGCAAGGGCGCTTCTGACCAGACGTCCGAAGACGAAGAGACCCATTCCTCCATCCCTGAGGACGACGACGAGGAAGAGGAGGAGGAGGAGGAGAACAACCCTCCCCCTGAGGAGGGAAAGAGGAAGAGGACGGCTTCCACGAATCTGGAGGTGGGAACGCCCAAGAAGGGGAAGAGTGCCCTTGTGGTCAACACCGCGCGGGACGTTGGCAGCAGTCCGGAGCGACACCCCCGCACTAAGCCCCGGGCCGCATCGTAAGTGCTAAGACTCGTACATGCCCATAGATCTAACCTTTCCTCCTTGTCGTATGATCAATCATGCTATTATAGTCCAGCTCACGACAGCTCCCAGCGATCCTCATCAAGAGGTTCGTTGGACCCAAGGGAGATGGCCAGCGAGACACCGCCAGCCGCTTACTCTCCCAAGGCCAAAGGGGACGACGAGGTGCTCTCCCAACGAACCTTCTCAGGCCGGGGAGAGTCTCGAGAAGCGCCCGAAGGCGAAGCCCCCGTCGCCGGACCAGGGGGAACCAATCCCTCGGGAGACTGGGGAGGAGGGCCGTACTCAGTTCGGCCATCAACCGGACTTGATTCCAGTGACCAATACGGCTCCAGAATCCGGCACGCAAACTCCTTCGAAAGTGGGGGGTATGCCTATTCCACCGGTGACCCCTGTCCAACCAGGGGCACCAGATGATCTGCTGGAAGTGCTACGAGGCGCTTCCATTGTGGATGAGCATCTTGTTCTTATGGGCACGGTGATTGAAAGGGTTAAGTCTGCCAAGAGCGGACTAACCGAAGCCTGCAGCAGCCTGCTGGCAGGTTTTGAGGTAAGCGACGCAAAAAGAGAACATCCCCATATAGACAGTAGCCCCTGAGACACTGTCCGGTGTTCGGAAAGAAAAGCCGGAGAGGGGATCATTCCTTTATCGCAGGGAACTAACTAAATTTGTCTGGAATGCGATTGCAGGCGTCACTGCTAGCCGCGAGCTCACGTGTTGTTGAAGTCTCTGAACTTAAGAGGAGACTAGAGCAGGCTGAGGATCTCGGCCAGGTGAAGAGGCAGCTCCAGGAGAATCAAGGTATGTAATAACCCAGGAAGTATTTGAAAAGAGTGGGATGATATGTATTGACCGAAGTCTCTTGATATAAATAGGGGCAACGACCGAGGTCGAGGCCCTGAAAAAGGCCCTGGGCGAAGCCGAGGAGAAGGCCGTCAAGGAGCAGGCTGCCCATAAGAAGCTCAAGGCCCGGGTCGGCGAGGTCCAACAAGAGCTCCGTGACGCGGTGAAGAAGTGTGAGACCTTGAAGCGTGACGCGTCAGCTAAAGAGGCCGAACTCTTCAAGGCTCGTCAGAGCGCGGAGACGGCCCAGAACGAGGCCCAGGGCGCCCTCCAAGAGGTCCAGGAGGCGAGGAAGATTGCGGCGGGTAAGGCATTCAGTATGCAAAGCAAATACGCGAAGAGGAAGTATCTTTTACTAACCCGGATTCAGAGTTCTCCAGGGGCTTTTGCTGATTTGCCGCGCAGTGTGTCCGACGCCGTACAGTTCTTCCGAGCCGAAGAAGGGAGTTCTATGGAGAAGCTATTCTGGTCACAATATCTTGTGCCAGAGCATCCCGTGTCCTTCACCGATCAACTAAAACAGCTGGTGGAGCTGCATAGGGTGGCCGAACTAGCCATGAAGGGTTTGATAATCTGGCTATGGCCAGCCGAAGCTATGCCCGGCAGCTACTTCGGACTCGTGAGGTGGATGGTGGACGCCTATCCTTGGCTGGATATCGTCAAGCGATCGGCCTGTATTGAGGGTGCTCGTATGGCCTTTGCCCGTTGCAAGATGAGGTGGGCGAAGATGAACGCCGTCGAGCGGGCCCGAGGGCCGCCAAAGGGCAAGGAGCACCGCACACCCAAGCACTATTTCGCGGATGTCCTGGAGAGGTCTCGCATTGTAGCAGCGCAGTGTGGACAGGACATTATTTTCGAATGAATACACTCGTGTTGTCTTTGCCTTGTATGATGAAACAAAGTCAGTTTGTAATATAATTTTTGTTATGTTTTAATTTTTTCCTCCTGTGCAGCCGTGTTTTATGGAATCTGAGGGTTGGCCAATCGTCGGCTTCTACCCCCACGTAGGTAGTATGGGGGTGTTCGGGATGGAATCTAAACAATCTTGATCCAATTGTATGGTCCTTGAAGGAGTTGTTTAGCGCAACGAACCAGGCAATCGGACTATGCGGCTTAAACGCCCTCACTTAGCCATAGGAGTTTACAATAAAACATGGGACAATTGCATTTTTACCCCTAGTTGGTTCCTACCCACGGGTTTTGCCCTTACTTTTCGAGCTTGCTCAGTTTTGCCCTTACTTTTTCCGTCGAGGTCCCTCGAATGCCCTTTCACCGGTTGACCAAAACTTTGAAAATTCATAACTAATTCATATGAACTCAGAAAAATGCAAATAAGATATCAAAATGTTCAGATAAACATTACCTTTATGTGCATATCATTTGCATTCAGGACAAAAGCACCCTTTAAACTACCTAAGGTAATTAATGTTATTAACATTATTAAAAATAAAAAGGTATAAACAATATATTTTCATGAATAAAAATTACATGCAAATGTAGGTGATGTTTTCTGAACATCCTGATATCTTATTTGCATTTTTCTCAGTTCGTATCATCCTGTTAAGAATGTTCTAGCAACTTTGACCATTATTTGGAAAATTCATAACAAGTTGATACGAACTCAGAAAAATGCAAATAAGATATCAGGATGTTCAGAAAACATCACCTACATTTGCATGTAATTTTTATTCATGAAAAAAAATATTGTTTATACCTTTTTATTTTTAATAATGTTAATAACATTAATTATCTTAGGTAGTTTAAATGGTGCTTTTGTCCTGAATGCAAATGATATGCACATAAAGGTAATGTTTATCTGAACATTTTGATATCTTATTTGCATTTTTCTGAGTTAATATGAATTAGTTATGAATTTTCAAAGTTTTGGTCAAACGGTCAAAGGGCATTCGAGGGACCTCGACGGAAAAAGTAAGGGCAAAACTGAGCAAGCTCGAAAAGTAAGGGCAAAACCCGTGGGTAGGAACCAACTAGGGGTAAAAATGCAATTGTCCCATAAAACATAGGCACAGCCCCTAGTTTTCGAACCAGAGTGCTATGAGCGTCTGATCAGGAAGTACCGATCCTTCACATAATGCGGGAGAAATCTCCAACGATTTGTAACCTCCGAACAGCTGACCGGCTCTCGCCACATCATGACAGTCAGTTTTCGGCTTTCTCTACTGAGGTGCTCCTTTGGATAAACCAGGGCACAATCGCAGTAGCTCTCCCTTTACTACCTTAGCCGATATAGCGGAACGTAAGGTAGCAAGCACAGGAGCCGGGCAACCCAACTATTGACCAAAGACATGATTCGGAGCCAATGCATATAATGCTAAATTCGGGGTGCCGAACTATACTATAGAAGTGTTCGAACTTTGTTGCCGTATTGTGGGGTGCCTGGGAGCCCCTGACAAATATGAAACGTACCAAAGTGTACGGGTGCTAGAAAATGAATTGTTAACGAAAAACAAAAAGAAAGTAGAGGTGATATCTTGGGCCCTGAAACTTGAGACACGAACTGTTTCCATTATAATTTGGTTAATGCGGCAAAGCGCATTAATACAAATAGTGTGATAAGCAACCGGCTATTTAACATGCCATTACCAGAGGCGAGCTGCGTGTGGGTCATGACAGCAGGTAGAGTGGCTTCTAGAACTTCCCCTATACGTTTGTGCTTCTTGCCATCCTGGTGTTTTTATCCTTTTACAGGACTGATAATTAGGCCGTCCAAGAAGGACTATGTAAAACAAACCTGGAAAAGGAAAAATAAAATAGTAAAAGTATATGTGTGTCCGGGATCGGTCAAGCCGAACTTTGGATCACAAGATTTCTGTGCCTCCGTCAATGCCCATGGAATTTTGAGTGCGTAATTATGAACGCGTGGTACGAATGCCACTGCCTGATCGGGGCTGGGACGGAGGCCAAATTGCTAGTCGAGCTCTTGATGAGCCGCGCTGTCCTGGTGCAGCATAGTCCGGACCCTCTTTACGATGTCCCGGGGCTCGGCAACCGGATTAGGGTTCTGCTTGAGAAGGCCGCTTTGTACTTCTGCTGCTAGGGCGGCGGTGTCCTCCTCTGTTCGGAGGGAGCGTTCCGTGTTTCCGTTGACCGTTATGACGCCGCGTGGACCGGGCATCTTGAGTTTAAGATAATCATAGTGCGGCACCGCATTGAACCGAGCGAATGCCGTTCGTCCGAGCAGTGCGTGATAACCACTGCGAAATGGGACGATGTCGAAGATTAACTCCTCGCTTCGGAAGTTGTCGGGGGATCCAAAGACAACCTCTAGTGTGATTGAGCCCGCACAGCGGGCCTCTACACCTGGTATGACTCCTTTGAAGGTAGTCTTCGTTGGCTTGGTCCTTGATGGATTAATGCCCATTTTGCGTACTGTGTCTTGATAGAGCAGATTGAGGCTGCTGTTGGGGAACGTAGTAATTTCAAAAATTTCGTACGCACACGCAAGATCATGGTGATGCATAGCAACGAGAGGGGAGAGTGTTGTCCACGTACCCTCGTAGACCGAAAGCGAAAGCGTTAACACAACACGGTTGATGTAGTCGTACGTCTTCACGATCCGACCGATCAAGTACCGAACGCACGGCACCTCCGAGTTCAGCACACGTTCAGCTCGATGACGTCCCTCGAACTCCGATCCAGCCGAGTGTTGAGGGAGAGTTTCGTCAGCACGACGGCGTGGTGACAATGTTGATGTTCTACCGACGCAGGGCTTCGCCCAAGCACCGCTACGATATTATCGAGGTGTAATATGGTGGAGGGGGGCACCGCACACGGCTAAAAGATCGTTGATCAATTGTGTCTAGAGAGGTGCCCCCTGCCCCCGTATATAAAGGAGCAAGGGGGAGGCCGCCGGCCAAGGGAGGAGAGGCGCGCCAGGAGGAGTCCTACTCCTACCGGGAGTAGGACTCCCCCCCTTTTCCATGTTGGACTAGGAGAGGAAGGGGGAAAAGGTGGAGGGGAGGAAGGAAGGGGGGGCGTCGCCCCTCAGACTGGAGGGGAGGGGCGCGCGGCCCTGCCCTGGCCTCCTCTGCTCTCTTCCACCTAGGCGCACTAAGGTCCATTAAGTTACCAGGGGGTTCCGGTAACCTCCCGGTACTCCGAAAAAATCCCGATTTCACCCGGAACACTTCCGATGTCCAAACATAGGCTTCCAATATATCAATCTTTATGTCTCGACCATTTCGAGACTCCTCGTCATGTCCGTGATCACATCCGGGACTCCGAACAACCTTTGGTACATCAAAACATATAAACTCATAATATAACTATCATCGTAACGTTAAGCGTGCGGACCCTACGGGTTCGAGAACTATGTAGACATGACCGAGACACCTCTCCGGTCAATAACCAATAGCGGAACCTGGATGCTCATATTGGTTCCTACATATTCTACAAAGATCTTTATCGGTCAGACCGCATAACAACATACGTTGTTCCCTTTGTCATCGGTATGTTACTTGCCCGAGATTCGATCGTCGGTATCTCGATACCTAGTTCAATCTTGTTACCGGCAAGTCTCTTTACTCGTTCCGTAATACATCATCCCTCAACTAACTCATTAGTCACAATGCTTGCAAGGCTTATAGTGATGTGTATTACTGAGTGGGCCCAGAGATACCTCTCCGACAATCGGAGTGACAAATCCTAATCTCGAAATACGCCAACCCAACAAGTACCTTTGGAGACACCTGTAGAGCACCTTTATAATCACCCAGTTACGTTGTGACGTTTGGTAGCACACAAAGTGTTCCTCCGGTAAACGGGAGTTGCATAATCTCATAGTCATAGGAACATGTATAAGTCATGAAGAAAGCAATAGCAACATACTAAACGATCGAGTGCTAAGCTAACGGAATGGGTCAAGTCAATCACATCATTCTCCTAATGATGTGATCCCGTTAATCAAATGACAACTCATGTCTATGGCTAGGAAACATAACCATCTTTGATCAACGAGCTAGTCAAGTAGAGGCATACTAGTGACACTCTGTTTGTCTATGTATTCACACATGTATTATGTTTCCGGTTAATACAATTCTAGCATGAATAATAAACATTTATCATGATATAAGGAAATAAATAATAACTTTATTATTGCCCCTAGGGCATATTTCCTTCAGTCTCCCACTTGCACTAGAGTCAATAATCTAGATTACACAGTAATGATTCTTACACCCATGGAGTCTTGGTGCTGATCATGTTTTGCTCGTGGAAGAGGCTTAGTCAACGGCTCTGCAACATTCAGATCCGTATGTATCTTGCAAATTTCTATGTCTCCCACCTGGACTAAATCCCGGATGGAATTGAAGCATCTTTTGATGTGCTTGGTTCTTTTGTGAAATCTGGATTCCTTTGCTAAGGCAATTGCACCAGTATTGTCACAAAAGATTTTCATTGGTCCCGATGCACTAGGTATGACACCTAGATCGGATATGAACTCCTTCATCAAGACTCCTTCATTCGCTACTTCCGAAGCAGCTATGTACTCCGCTTCACACGTAGACCCCGCCACGACACTTTGCTTAGAACTGCACCAACTGACAGCTCCACCGTTCAATGTACACACGTATCCGGTTTGCGATTTAGAATCATCCGGATCAGTGTCAAAGCTTGCATCAACGTAACCATTTACGATGAGCTCTTTGTCACCTCCATAAACGAGAAACATATCCTTAGTCCTTTTCAGGTATTTCAGGATGTTCTTGACCGCTGTCCAGTGATCCACTCCTGGATTACTTTGGTACCTCCCTGCTAAACTTATAGCAAGGCACACATCAGGTCTGGTACACAGCATTGCATACATGATAGAGCCTATGGCTGAAGCATAGGGAACATATTTCATCTTCTCTCTATCTTCTGCAGTGGTCGGGCATTGAGTCTTACTCAATCTCACACCTTGTAGTACAGGCAAGAACCCTTTCTTTGCTTGATCCATTTTGAACTTCTTCAAAACTTTGTCAAGGTATGTGCTTTGTGAAAGTCCAATTAAGCGTCTTGATCTATTTCTATAGATCTGGATGCCTAATATATATGCAGCTTCACCGATATCTTTCATTGAAAAACTCTTATTCAAGTATCCCTTTATGCTATCCAGAAATTCTATATCATTTCCAATCAGCAATATGTCATCCACATATAATATCAAAAATGCTACTGAGCTCCCACTCACTTTCTTGTAAATACAGGCTTCTCCAAAAGTCTGTATAAAACCAAATGCTTTGATCACACTATCAAAGCGTTTATTCCAACTCCGAGAGGCTTGCACCAGTCCATAAATGGATCGCTGGAGCTTGCACACTTTGTTAGCTCCCTTTGGATCGACAAAACCTTCCGGTTGCATCATATACAACTCTTCTTCCAGAAATCCATTCAGGAATGCAGTTTTGACATCCATTTGCCAAATTTCATAATCATAAAATGCAGCAATTGCGAACATGATTCGGACAGACTCGAGCATCGCTACGGGTGAGAAAGTTTCGTCGTAGTCAATCCCTTGAACTTGTTGAAAACCTTTCGCAACAAGTCGAGCTTTATAGACAGTAACATTACCGTCAGCGTCAGTCTTCTTGAAGATCCATTTATTTTCAATGGCTTGCCGATCATCGGGCAAGTCAACCAAAGTCCATACTTTGTTCTCATACATGGATCCCATCTCGGATTTCATGGCCTCAAGCCATTTTGCGGAATCTGGGCTCACCATCGCTTCTTCATAGTTCGTAGGTTCGTCATGGTCTAGTAACATAACCTCCAGAATAGGATTACCGTACCAGTCTGGTGCGGATCTTAATCTGGTTGACCTACGAGGTTCAGTAATAACTTGATCTGAAGTTTCATGATTATTATCATTAACTTCCTCACTAATTGGTGTAGGCGTCGTAGAAACGGATTTCTATGATGATCTACTTTCCAATAAGGGAGCAGGTACAGTTACCTCATCAAGTTCTACTTGCCTCCCACTCACTTCTTTCGAGAGAAACTCCTTTTCTAGAAAGGATCCATTCTTAGCAACGAATGTCTTGCCTTCGGATCTGTGATAGAAGGTGTACCCAACAGTCTCCTTTGGGTATCCTATGAAAACACATTTCTCCGATTTAGGTTCGAGCTTATCAGGTTGAAGTTTCTTCACATAAGCATCGCAACCCCAAACTTTAAGATACGACAACTTTGGTTTCTTGCCAAACCATAGTTCATAAGGTGTCGTTTCAACGGATTTTGATGGTGCCCTATTTAGAGTGAATGCAGCCGTCTCTAAAGCATAACCCCAAAATGATAGCGGTAAATCAGTAAGAGACATCATAGATCACACCATATCTAGTAAAGTACGATTACGACGTTCGGACACACCATTACGTTGTGGTGTTCCGGGTGGCGTGAGTTGCGAAACTATTCCGCATTGTTTCAAATGTAGGCCAAACTCGTAACTCAAATATTCTCCTCCACGATCTGATCGTAGAAACTTTATTTTCTTGTTACGATGATCTTCAACTTCGCTCTGAAATTCTTTGAACTTTTCAAATGTTTCAGACTTATGTTTCATTAAGTAGATATACCCATATCTGCTCAAATCATCTGTGAAGGTGAGAAAATAATGATATCCGCCACGAGCCTCAATATTCATCGGACCACATACATCTATATGAATGATTTCCAACAAATCAGTTGCTCTCTCCATAGTTCCGGAGAACGGTGTTTTAGTCATCTTGCCCATGAGACACGGTTCGCAAGTACCAAGTGATTCATAATCAAGTGATTCCAAAAGTCCATCATTATGGAGTTTCTTCATGCGCTTTACACCGATATGACCTAAACGGCAGTGCCACAAATAAGTTGCACTATCATTATCAACTCTGCATCTTTTGGCTTCGACATTATGAATATGTGTGTCACTACTATCGAGATTCATTAAAAATAGACCACTCTTCAAGGGTGCATGACCATAAAAGATATTACTCATATAAATAGAACAACCATTATTCTCTGATTTAAACGAATAACCGTCTCGCATCAAACAAGATCCAGATATAATGTTCATGCTCAACGCTGGCACCAAATAACAATTATTTAGGTCTAATACTAATCCCGGAGGTAGATGTAAAGGTAGCGTGCCGACGGCGATCACATCGACTTTGGAACCATTTCCCACGCGCATCGTCACCTCGTCCTTAACCAATCTTCGCTTAATCCGTAGCCCCTGTTTCGAGTTGCAAATATTAGCAACAGAACCAGTATCAAATACCCAGGTGCTACTGCGAGCATTAGTAAGGTACACATCAATAACATGTATATCACATATACCTTTGTTCACCTTGCCATCCTTCTTATCCGCCAAATACTTGGGGCAGTTCCGCTTCCAGTGACCAGTCTGCTTGCAGTAGAAGCACTCAGTCTCAGGCTTAGGTCCAGACTTGGGTTTCTTCTCCCGAACATCAACTTGCTTGCTGTTCTTCTTGAAGTTCCCCTTCTTCTTCCCTTTGCCCTTTTTCTTGAAACTAGTGGTCTTATTGACCATCAACACTTGATGCTCCTTTTTGATTTCTACCTCCGCTGCCTTTAGCATTGCGAAGAGCTCGGGAATTTTCTTATTCATCCCTTGCATGTTATAGTTCATCATGAAGCTCTTGTAGCTTGGTGGCAGTGATTGAAGAATTCTGTCAATGACGCTATCATCCAGAAGATTAACTCCCAGTTGAATCAAGTGATTATTATACCCAGACATTTTGAGTATATGCTCACTGACAGAACTATTCTCTTCCATCTTGCAGCTGTAGAACTTATTGGAGACTTTATATCTCTCAATCCGGGCATTTGCTTGAAATATTAACTTCAACTCCTGGAACATCTCATATGCTCCATGACGTTCAAAACGTCGTTGAAGACCCGGTTCTAAGCCGTAAAGCATGGCACACTGAACTATCGAGTAGTCATCAGCTTTGCTCTGCCAGACGTTCATAACTTCTGGTGTTGCTCTTGCAGCAGGCCTGGCACCCAGCGGTGCTTCCAGGACGTAATTTTTCTGTGCAGCAATGAGGATAATCCTCAAGTTACGGACCCAGTCCGTATAATTGCTACGATCATCTTTCAACTTTTCTTTCTCAAGGAACGCATTAAAATTCAACGGAACAACAGCACGGGCCATCTATTTACAATTAACATAGACAAGCAAGATACTATCAGGTACTAAGTTCATGATAAATTTAAGTTCTATTAATCATATTATTTAAGAACTCCCACTTAGGTAGACATCTCTCTAATCATATAAGTGATTACGTGATCCAAATCAACTAAACCATAACCGATCATCACGTGAAATGGAGTAGTTTTCAATGGTAAACATCACTATGTTGATCATATCTACTATATGATTCACGCTCGACCTTTCGGTCTCACTGTTCCGAGGCCATATCTGCATATGCTAGGCTCGTCAAGTTTAACCTGAGTATTCCGTGTGTGCAACTGTTTTGCACCCGTTGTATTTGAACGTAGAGCCTATCACACCCGATCATCACGTGGTGTCTCAGCACGAAGAACTTTCGCAACGGTGCATACTCAGGGAGAACACTTTTATCTTGAAATTTTAGTGAGAGATCATCTTATAATGCTACCGTCAATCAAAGCAAGATAAGATGCATAAAAGATAAACATCACATGCAATCAATATAAGTGATATGATATGGCCATCATCATCTTGTGCTTGTGATCTCCATCTCCGAAGCACCATCATGATCACCATCGTCACCGGCGCGACACCTTGATCTCCATCGTAGCATCGTTGTCGTCTCGCCAACTATTTCTTTTACGACTATCGCTACCGCTTAGTGATAAAGTAAAACAATTACATGGCGATTGCATTGCATACAATAAAGCGACAACCATATGGCTCCTGCCAGTTGCCGATAACTCGGTTACAAAACATGATCATCTCATACAATAAAATATAGCATCATGTCTTGACCATATCACATCACAACATGCCCTGCAAAAACAATTTAGACGTCCTCTACTTTGTTGTTGCAAGTTTTACGGGGCTGCTACGGGCTTAGCAAGAACCGTTCTTACCTACGCATCAAAACCACAACGATAGTTTGTCAAGTTGGTGTTGTTTTAACCTTCGCAAGGACCGGGCGTAGCCACACTCGGTTCAACTAAAGTGAGAGAGACAGACACCCGCCAGTCACCTTTAAGCAACGAATGCTCGCAACGGTGAAACCAGTCTCGCGTAAGCGTACGCGTAATGTCGGTCCGGGCCGCTTCATCTCACAATACCGCCGAACCAAAGTATGACATGCTGGTAAGCAGTATGACTTATATCGCCCACAACTCACTTGTGTTCTACTCCTGCATATAACATCAACGCATAAAACCAGGCTCGGATGCCACTGTTGGGGAACGTAGTAATTTCAAAAATTTCCTACGCACACGCAAGATCATGGTGATGCATAGCAACGAGAGGGGAGAGTGTTGTCCACGTACCCTCGTAGACCGAAAGCGGAAGCGTTAACACAACGCGGTTGATGTAGTCGTACGTCTTCACGATCCGACCGATCAAGTACCGAACGCACGACACCTCCGAGTTCAGCACACGTTCAGCTCGATGACGTCCCTCGAACTCCGATCCAGCCGAGTGTTGAGGGAGAGTTTCGTCAGCACGACGGCGTGGTGACAATGTTGATGTTCTACCGACGCAGGGCCTCGCCTAAGCACCGCTATGATATTATCGAGGTGTAATATGGTGGAGGGGGGCACCGCACACGGCTAAAAGATCGTTGATCAATTGTGTCTAGAGAGGTGCCCCCTGCCCCCGTATATAAAGGAGCAAGGGGGAGGCCGCCGGCCAAGGGAGGAGAGGCGCGCCAGGAGGAGTCCTACTCCTACCGGGAGTATAGGACTCCCCCCCTTTTCCATGTTGGACTAGGAGAGGAAGGGGGAAAAGGTGGAGGGGAGGAAGGGGGGCGCCGCCCCCCTCTCCTTGTCCTATTCAGACTGGGGGGGAGGGGCGCGCGGCCCTGCCCTGGCCTCCTCTCCTCTCTTCCACCTAGGCCCACTAAGGCCCATTAAGTTACCGGGGGGTTCCCGTAACCTCCCGGTACTCCGAAAAAATCCCGATTTCACCCGGAACACTTCCGATGTCCAAACATAGGCTTCCAATATATCAATCTTTATGTCTTGACCATTTCGAGACTCCTCGTCATGTCCGTGATCACATCCGGGACTCCGAACGACCTTCGGTACATCAAAACATATAAACTCATAATATAACTGTCATCGTAACGTTAAGCGTGCGGACCCTACGGGTTCGAGAACTATGTAGACATGACCAAGACACCTCTCCGGTCAATAACCAATAGCGGAACCTGGATGCTCATATTGGTTCCTACATATTCTACGAAGATCTTTATCGGTCAGACCGCATAACAACATACGTTGTTCCCTTTGTCATCGGTATGTTACTTGCCCGAGATTCGATCGTCGGTATCTCGATACCTAGTTGAATCTCGTTACCGGCAAGTCTCTTTACTCGTTCCGTAATACATCATCCCGCAACTAACTCATTAGTCACAATGCTTGCAAGGCTTATAGTGATGTATATTACTGAGTGGGCCCAGAGATACCTCTCCGACAATCGGAGTGACAAATCCTAATCTCGATATACGCCAACCCAACAAGTACCTTTGGAGACACCTGTAGAGCACCTTTATAATCACCCAGTTACGTTGTGACGTTTGGTAGCACACAAAGTGTTCCTCCGGTAAACGGGAGTTGCATAATCTCATAGTCATAGGAACATGTATAAGTAATGAAGAAAGCAATAGCAACATACTAAACGATCGAGTGCTAAGCTGACAGAATGGGTCAAGTCAATCACATCATTCTCCTAATGATGTGATCCCGTTAATCAAATGACAACTCTGTCTATGGCTAGGAAACATAACCATCTTTGATCAACGAGCTAGTCAAGTAGAGGCATACTAGTGACACTCTGTTTGTCTATGTATTCACACATGTATTATGTTTCCGGTTAATACAATTCTAGCATGAATAATAAACATTTATCATGATATAAGGAAATAAATAATAACTTTATTATTGCCTCTAGGGCATATTTCCTTCAGCTGCTACCACCGTCCATGAGGACTCTCGTAAGGTGGAATCCGTCAATGATTCGGTCCAGGACTAGGGCGGCTGATCCGCCATGCCGGATATTGGTCGGATGATCCCGACGATCAAAAGTGGTCGGGCATGATGACCATGGATTGAATTTAGGGGTGACTGGCTCTATTGCATAGACGTCCCTTAGTGCGTGTTTCCGCTCCTTTTTGGGGATGTGTGTAACATATATCATGTTTACTGTTTTCACTTGAGGGGGAAACTTCTTTTGTCCCCCTGTGTTCGGTTGCCGGGGCTCCTCGTCGTCAGGGGCGGAGCTGGAGCTAATCTTACCCTGATGCACCACTTAACCATGGGGAAAAGTTTCAAGCATGGATGTTGCATTTCATAGCTTGTAATACGGATTACTAAACATAATAGAAGTCTATTTATAAAAACAAAATGCAATAGTCAAACTGCTTAATATAATGCTAAACAAATGATAAAATTACTTGAAAAGGTCTAGCATTCTCAAATTAAAACACATCATCACATATCAAGGTTCATTAATCTAAATAAAATATAAAAACTAGAATCAAATTTTCAAGTAGAACATAATAAAATGCACAAATCAAAGTACTTAAATTTGCTAAAATTTTAAAAATTACCTTTAGTATAATCTAGTCCTCCAAGCCATGAAATACCCAACCACGTGATCATTGATGACATTTTCCGTTTCTTCTTTCTCCACATAACAAATAACATCATCACTTAATACTCTATCAATCTCCTTTTGCCAGGATCACATTGAATCTCCTCCTCCCAATTCATGCCTTCTGGAGCATCTTGTAATGGTGCATTTCTTTTTAGAAGAAATTGTCAATTATCTGCATTTAACAAATAAAATTTACAAATGAGATGTCAAAAATTGTGAAGCCAATGAAGTATATGTAATTACAAGTAAAAACATTAGCTAATGCCGGACGTTTTGCCCAAACACAAAGAATTAAATATAATATAATAAGGTTTCATCCGCTAACCATAATTTCACACATACAATTGTCGCAACCTAAAAAATATTTAGGACAAACAACAGAGAAAAGAGTTAAATTCGAACCAAGAGATGACTGTAATCTAGACAAAATAAATAAATAAAAGCACATTGCTATAAGAGGAAGAGAAATTTACGATGCGGCACGTGGTCGCTGCAGCATTAAGAGTCAGGCAAGGCGGCCGCTGTTGCGTGTACGTTCGGATCGATTAGGAACAGATCCGTGCTGCCGACTGCTTCAAATCGTTAGCACTGGATGTTGCAGCGCGTACGTTCGGATCTATCAGGAACGGATCCGTGCTGTCTCAAATCTTTCGGAACTGATTGATTTGAATCTGATTGATCGTATCGTCGCCGCGCTCGGGGCAGAACAGGAGATGAGGAGATGGGATTTGTTTTTTTTCGAGTGGAAGACGCGGGATGAATAGCTGGCTTCGTGCGTGCACTTTTTTGTTATTTCAGAGAAAGGCTTCGTGCATGCGTCAAGGCAAGGCCTGCGAGCGTGTATACGTGAGACGTGGGCTGCGGTAGCGGAGCACCCTCGTGCATCTGGTTCAAAGCGGGTCCTGTACCACTGTTCCTAGCCCACCTTGATGCACCGGGCCAAATACCTGATATTTAGCACTAATTTTTTTCCAGACCCTGTAGCCTATGCCACAGGCTCAGCCCAAAGAGCTCCGCCCCTGCTCGTCGTCATCCTTGCTTTGTGATCCCTTTTTCCTGTTCTCGGCATTTAATTTGCCGGCCTGTTTAAAAACCCAACAGTCTATGTTGATATGATTGGCTAGTTTTTCTGGGGTGCCATGTATCTGGCACGGGCGATTGAGTACGTGGTCAAGGCTGGATGGCCCCTGATTGTTTCTTTTGTATGGTTTCTTCCGCTGGTTGGACTTGGAGCCACTGAATCCGGTGTTAACTGTAGTGTCGTCGGTAGATTGCATGCTTAGCTTGCAAACCTTTCAAATTTGGAGTACCTTGATCTCTCATACACACAGTTCTCTGGTAGATTGCCTGCTCAGTTTGCAAACCTTTCAAATTTAGAGTATCTGGATCTCTCATTCACATCCCTGCACGGGTCTAATGGTTGCGCTCCAGAGTTCTCGTCTTGTAAAAACTTGAGACTTCTCGATCTCAGTGGCACACCATTGTCTGGTAGACTGCCTCCTCAGTTTTTCAACCTTCCAAAGTTGGAGTATCTCGGCCTCTCCGACACTAGCATGTCGGGTATACTGCCACCTCAGCTTGGAAACCTTTCAAACCTGCGAGACCTTGAGCTCAGTTCCATGCAAGATATACACATATCAGATATCTCATGGTTAACTCATCTCCATTTCCTGGAATATGTTGACATGAGTTATATGAATCTCAGCAGTGCGGAAATGTTCCTCGTGGCCAACAAAATCCCATCTCTGAAGGCCCTTATTCTTGTCAATTGCTCACTTCCAAATGCCAACCAGTTGCTTACGCACGTAAACCTCACAAAACTAGAGCAGCTTGATCTCTCCAGTAACTATTTGGGCCACCGAATTGAAACATGTTGGTTCTGGAACCTAACAAGCATCAAGGAACTAACACTCGATTCAACCTATCTTTATGGTCCATTCCCTGATGTGCTAGGAGGTATGATTTCTCTCCAGCGGCTGGAATTTACCAACAATGGTAATTCAGCCACAATGACGGTGGACTTGAAAAATCTATGTGATTTAGAGTTCCTAAAGCTCGATGGGAGTCTTGCATCTGGGAACCTGACAGACTTTGTAATGAAACTGCCACAATGTTCGTCCAGCAAATTGCAGATGTTGAGCTCAAATCACAACAATATGGCAGGAATGCTGCCAAATATGGTGGGGCACTTCACCAACCTGGAGTACCTTTACCTTTATAATAACGGCATTACTGGAGCTATACCAACTGGGTTAGTGAATTGTACTAGTTTGCAATCAGTTTCTCTAAGTTTGAACCAACTAAGTGGGCAGATACCAACATTGCCGAGAAGCCTCACTAATGTGGACTTATCCATGAACAGCTTGTCAGGACCTTTGCCATCAGATTTTGTAGCTCCAGACCTTACAGTACTAAGTCTATCCTCCAATTACATCACTGGTCACGTTCCTAGACATATTTGCAAGTTGCAAAACCTAGTTTTCTTGGATTTGTCCCGGAATAGGTTTGTGGGAGAATTTCCCAGGTGTTCTTCAATGCCAAACTTGGCATTCCTATACTTAAGTAACAATAACTTCTCCGGAAATTTCCCGCCATTGCTCCAAAAATGCTCACAATTGACTTTCCTTGATCTTGCAATGAACAAGTTCGATGGAGCACTACCAGTATGGATCGGAGACCTAGTGAACTTGCGGTTTCTGCAGCTAAACCATAACATGTTCCATGGGGATATTCCAGCTAACATCACAAGTCTTGTACTACTTCAACAATTCAGTTTAGCGAGCAACAATATATCAGGATCAATTCCATCGGCCTTGTCAAAATTAATAGCTATGACCCTGAAACATCCGCCGAGACTTGAATCACGGTGGTTTGAAGGCACTAGTTCACTGCCGCTGCTTGTGGATATTTTGCTTGTGGTGATGAAGCAGCAAGAACTTAAGTTTAGCGGTGATGCAGTCATTGACATGGTCAGCATTGATTTATCTCTCAACTACTTGACCGGTGAAATTCCAGATGAGATAACTTCTCTAAACGGACTGTTGAGTTTGAATTTATCATGGAATCACCTGAGCCAGAAAATTCCTTCGAAGATTGGGGATATGAAATCACTGGAATCGCTTGACTTGTCAAGGAACAATATCTCCGATGAAGTCCCAACGAGCCTCTCAGATTTGACATATCTAAGCTCCTTGGACTTGTCATACAACAATCTTGCAGGAAGAATTCCAACAGGCCGTCAACTGGACACTCTGTACGCAGAAGATCCGTCCATGTACGATGGCAACAGTCGCCTTTGCGGGCTTCATCTTCAAAGGAATTGCCTAGGCAACAGTCCACCAGGGCATAGGAATCAGCAGAAAAGTGTAAGTGCTTATGACCCAGTGATGTTCTTCTACATTGGGCTAATGTCTGGCTTTGTGGTCGGACTATGGCTTGTGTTCTGTGCTTTCCTGTTCAAAAGGGCATGGAGATATGCCTATTTTCGCATCTTCGACGAGCTATGTGACAAGTTGTACGAGTTTGTTGTTGTTACTTGGGGCCGGATAAACACCAAGGCGACTGCAAGTTGAGTGATGTGCTAATCGAGTAATGCCGGTGGCACTCTATTGCTCTGCTCCATGGATATAACGTGAAGAAGTATTTAGCAGCTTGTACAAGTGTGTGTTTCTGTCTATATAATTGTGATATGAACTTTTTTTTCTGATGCAAGTAACTGTTATTGCTTTGTACTCGTTGGTGATGACGAACCCGGCACGTGATTTTGTTTTGCAACTCTGTTTTGTTTCATGTCGACAGTTGATGGTTTGTAATACTGAACTGCACTAGCAGAGTGGCCTGTACACTTTTGAGCATCTTGATATATTGTATTTGAGCGCGTTAAGCATACGAATTTTCTGGTTATTTTGCTAATTCTCAGCTGGCTAATTCTAATAGATCTCAATTGTCTTAAAAGATGCATTCTAAAATGCTGTTTGGAAGTGTACAACTTTAGCAAAAACAAATTTGTTTGTTTCAAGCGACTGTCTAATCTTGGCATAGGGTGTGCATCAGGAAAGCGCTTACCCACGAGCAAACAGAGGCGATGGCTTGTGTATCTTGTATCGCTGATGTCTCCGGAAGCACGAAGCACCGCCGCACCGTCGAGCTTTTCTCCATCTAGAACCCCGAGGGCATGTCCAGACTCCAGGCGGTGCTGGTTGCTGGTGACGGGTTCCCACACCAAGAGAAGCCGGGGTCGGAGGCGAGGCTGCGCCAGAACTTGCAGACGGAGGAGGCGCGGGGGACGGAGGAGGGCTGCGGGGGTAGGCGAAGGAGGGAGGATCTCGGGGAGCAGGTCCTCGTCTCATCGTCCAGCGGCGCCGCCGCCGACGACGGAGGTGGAGGCTCCTCATTGGGATTGCGTTGGACTTGTTTTTTTAGACAATCTTTGCGTTTTTTTTTTTGAGGGGCTCTTGCGTTGGACTAGTGGCACCCGTGCGAGAGTGGCAGGCCCAATGTGGGAAAACACGTTGATGTTGTGAGCCCAAAACGCACCATGAGAAGCCCATGATGAGTGTAACTGTTTTATAGCAGTTTTTCTGTTTACATGGACCAAGCTTTCCATTACAAAACGTGCCGAACATGTACAACATATCGTAGCAAGCTTGTATGGGGTCCACCACGACACGAAACGCTAAGGGGTAGGAAGCGATCGCCAGGGCGATTGTGCGACTATGCTAGGGTTAGGGTCTTGCTGCTCGGGGGTGGTTAGAATCGGGACGAGATCGGGACGGCGACGGCGCTCTACCGGACTCGGGCCTGCGAGTTTGTGATCTCTGTCGTGGAGCGGTGCTATGGCAGGGACTACAGATCGGAAGGAGGCGGCGGCATCTGGCAAATCCATGACCACCCCTTCGACGAAGGCGACATCGACGCAGGCGAAGAAGGATGGTGGGTCTGCTAGCGGGGGATCCTCCAAGTCCCTTGTTGAGAGCAAAACCCCGGATCCGGCCGCGAGTCTTTCAGCAAGGTTAGGAGGCATGGTGTTGATGGACAAGGAGGTAGAAGGTTTTGTGTTTGAAGATCCAAACCCTCCTGTTCGCAAACTTCACCGGTGGTCTGCTGTGGGTAAGGTATGCTCTCCCAGGCCGACGAAGATGAGTGTTGTTGAGAAAACCATGCCGAGGGCGTGGGGATTTCATCGTGAGGCAAAGTTTGCTGAGATTGGCCCGAATATATTTGATGTTCACTTTGGCAGCGAGGGAGATTGGAGACATGTGCTGCAGAACGGGCCATGGAAATTTGACTTCAGTACTCTCATCATGAAGGATTATGAGGGTGATAAGAGACCGTCTGAGATGGTTTTCGACAAAATTGATGTATGGGTTAGGGTTACGGATCTGCCGCCCGATAAGAGAACTGAAGCATTTGGTCGTGCCCTAGGTAATTGGTTGGGGGAGATTGTGAGAGTAGATGTGGACAAACAGGGTTTTGGAAGAGGACAACACTTGCGGGTCAGAGCAAAGATCCCTGTGAGGGAACCACTGGTGCATGGATTTTATTTGAGGAAGAAAAAAGAGGATGAGGAGAAAACGTGGTTTGATTTCCATTATGAAAAAGTACTACACTTTTGTTTTGAATGTGGTAGGCTGGTGCATAACAATGGAGGGTGTGATCCACCCGTTGACTCTTCACAGCAATGGGGTGGATGGCTAAGAGCATCACCAGGAAGGAACACATCAAATAGGGAGGGATCGATGGATGCAGCAGGAAGCAGCAACAACAGTATGAGCAGCGCCCACATTGTTGAGGCGTATGCCAGACACTATGGTCATCCGAAGGTGCGAGAGATGCCCACTAAGCGCAACTTAAACTCTGAATTCTCGCGTACGTCTGACTCCCGCACTGGCGGAGGCAGCCGTATCCTTAGAGATGAAGTAAACAGCCCCAAGAAGGATAGTGGAAGGCATGTGAACAACAAGGAACATGATCTGTGTGATGACCTAGAGGAGCTTCGCGAGCAGGACCTCAGGAACAAGCTCATGGAAAATAGCCAGCAGAGGATGACCGGCAGATAGAAAGAGAAAGGAAGGGAAAGGACAAGGTGCACTACCAGCGAGGGGCGCATGCAGGCGGGGCGGGTCGGGTTTATCCACTGGGAAACCCGATATGCATGAAACCCGTGAGAGGCGCCGGGGCTACTATGTACGTAGGCCGAGGGAAGAATGGGGGGGGGAGATATTGAAATGATTCTTATGACAGAATGGCATATGATAGTAGGAAGAGGCGCCCAGCACAGGTGTGGGTACCCAAGGGCGAACTTGACAGGCAGGGGGATGGTGATGGTTTTATCCGTGATACGAGGCAAAAGACTAATTCAGTGTTTAACCGCATCTCAGAGCACAAGACTTCAGCGACGGACCCTGGTGCTCAGGGCCGCCGAGATCAATGAATCTCTTTACCTGGAACTGTCGAGGATTGGGGTTGGACTCGACAGTTGGCGAGCTTCGATACCTGATTAGGTCCTACAACCCATCGGTGGTAGTTCTATGTGAGACGAAGAAGAGGGCAAGTGCTATGGAGAAAATCAAATGGAGTTTAGGGTTCAGGAATGGTGTAGCTGTTGATTGTGTGGGTCAAAGTGGAGGCTTGGCTTTGTGCTACCTCTTGAGCACTGCGTTGGTTTTTCCTTGAAGAGGAAAGGGTGATGCAGTAAAGTAGCGTAAGTATTTCCCTTAGTTTTTGAAAACCAAGGTATCAATCCAGTAGGAGGCCACGCACGAGTCCCTCGCACCTCCACAAAAATACTCGCAACCAACGCACTAAGGGGTTGTCAATCCCTTCGCGGTCACTTATGAGAGGGAGATCTGATAGATATGATAAGATAATATTTTTGGTATTTTTATGATAAAGATGCAAAGTAAAGAAAGCAAAATAAAAACGGCGACAGAAAAAGCTTGTTGTCGGGAGATTAAATATGATGGAAAATAGACCCGGGGGCCATAGGTTTCACTAGTGGCTTCTCTCGAGAGCATAAGTATTACGGTGGGTAAACAAATTACTGTTGAGCAATTGACAGAATTGAGCATAGTTATGAGAATATCTAGGTATGATCATGTATATAGGCATCATGTCCGCAACAAGTAGACCGACTCCTGCCTGCATCTACTACTATTACTCCACACATCGACCGCTATCCAGCATGCATCTAGAGTATTAAGTTCAAAAGAACAGAGTAACGCTTTAAGTAAGATGACATGATGTAGAGGGATAGATTCATGCAATATGATATAAACCCCATCTTGTTATCCTCGATGGCAACAATACAATACGTGCCTTGCTGCCCCTACTGTCACTGGGAAAGGACACCGCAAAATTGAACCCAAAGCTAAGCACTTCTCCCATTGCAAGAAAGATCAATCTAGTAGGCCAAACCAAACTGATAATTCGAAGAGACTTGCAAAGATAACCAATCATACATAAAAGAATTCAGAGAAGATTCAAATATTGTTCATAGATAAACTTGATCATCAACCCACAATTCATCGGTCTCAACAAACACACCGCAAAAGAAGATTACATCGCATACATCTCCACAAAAGAGGGGGAGAACATTGTATTGAGATCCAAAAAGAGAGAAGAAGCTATCTAGCTAATAACTATGGGCCCGAAGGTCTGAGGTAAACTACTCACACATCATCGGAGAGGCTATGGTGTTGATGTAGAAGCCATCCGTGATCGATGCCCCCTCCGGCGGAGCTCCGGAAAAGGCCCCAAGATGGGATCTCACGGGTACAGAAGGTTGCGGCGGTGGAATTAGGTTTTTGGCTCCGTATCTGGTAGTTTGGGGGTACGTAGGTATATATAGGAGGAAGAAGTACGTCGGTGGACCAACATGGGCCCCACGAGGGTGGAGGGTGCGCCCAGGGGGTAGGCGCGCCCCCCTACCTCGTGCCTTCCTGGTTGATTTCTTGACGTAGGGTCCAAGTCCTCTGGATCACGTTCGTTCCAAAAATCACGTTCCCGAAGGTTTCACTCCGTTTGGACTCCGTTTGATATTCTTTTTCTGCGAAACTCTGAAATAGGCAAAAAAAATAGCAATTCTGGGCTGGGCCTTCGGTTAATAGGTTAGTCCCAAAAATAATATAAAAGTGTATAATGAAGCCCAATAATGTCCAAAACAGAATATAATATGGCATGGAACAATAAAAAAATTATAGATACGTTGGAGACGTATCAAGCATCCCCAAGCTAAATTCCTGCTCGTCCTCGAGTAGATAAATGATAAAAACAGATTTTTTGATGTGGAATGCTACTTGGCATAATTTCAATGTAATTCTCTTAATTGTGGTATGAATATTCAGATCCGAAAGATTCAAGACAAAAGTTTAATATTGACATAAAAATAATAATACTTCAAGCATACTAACTAAGCAATTATGTCTTCTCAAAATAACATGGCCAAAGAAAGTTATCCCTACAAAATCATATAGTCTGGCTATGCTCCATCTTCACCACACAAAGTATTTAAATCATGCACAACCCCGATGACAAGCCAAGCAATTGTTTCATAATTTTGATGTTCTCAAACTTTTTCAATCTTCACGCAATACATGAGCGTGAGCCATGGACATAGCACTATATGTGCAATAGAATGGTGGTTGTGGAGAATACAAAAAAGGAGAAGATAGTCTCACATCAACTAGGCGTATCAACGGGCTATGGAGATACCCATTAATAGATATCAATGTGAGTGAGTAGGGATTGCCATGCAACGGACGCATCCAACTCGCTTGCTCACGAAGACCTAGGGCATTTTGAGGAAGCCCATCATTGGAATATACAAGCCAAGTTCTATAATGAAAATTTCCCACTAGTATATGAAAGTGATATCATAGGAGACTCTCTATCATGAAGATCATGGTGCTACTTTGAAGCACAAGTGTGGTAAAAGGATAGTAACATTGTCCCTTCTCTCTTTTTCTCTCATATTTTTTTATTTGGGCCTTTCCTCTTATTTTTTTTATGGCCTCTTTTTTATTTTATTTTATTTAGTCCGGAGTCTCATCCCGACTTATGGAGGAGTCATAGTCTCCATCATCCTTTCCTCACTTGGGACAATGCTCTAAAAATGATGATCATGACACTTCTATTTACTTACAACTTCAACAATTACAACTCAATACTTAGAACAAAATATGACTCTATGTGAATGCCTCCGGCGGTGTATCGGGATATGCAATGAATCAAGAGTGACATGTATGAAAGAATTATGAACGGTGGCTTTGCCACAAATACGATGTCAACTACATGATCATGCGAAGCAATTTGACAATGATGGAGCGTGTCATAATAAACGGAACGGTGGTAAGTTGCATGGCAATATATCTCGGAATGGCTATGGAAATGCCATGATAGGTAGGTATGGTGGCTGTTTTGAGGAAGGTATATGGTGGGTGTATGATACCTGCGAAAAGTGTGCGGTATTAGAGAGGCTAGCAATGGTGGAAGGAAGAAAAATGTGTATAATCCATGGACTCAACATTAGTCATAAAGAACTCATATATTTATTGCAAAAAACTACAAGTTATCAAAGCAAAGTATTACGCGCATGCTCCTAGGGGGATAGATTGGTAGGAGAAGACCATCGCTCGTCCCCGACCGCCACTCATAAGGAAGACAATCAATAAATAAATCATGCTCCGACTTCATCACATAACGGTTCACCATACGTGCATGCTACGGGAATCACAAAATTTAACACAAGTATTTCTCAAATTCAAAACTACTCAACTAGCATGACTCTAATATCACCATCTCCATATCTCAAAACAATTATCAAGTATCTAACTTCTCATAGTATTCAACACACTCATAAGAATATATTTTTTATTAATCTTAAATGCCTATCATAATTGAAGCAAATTACCATGCTGTTTTGTAGGACTCTCAAAATAATCTAAGTGAAGCATGAGAGAACAATAGTTTCTATAAAACAAATGCACCACCGTGCTCTAAAAGATATAAGTGAAGAACTAGTGCAAAAACTATATAACTCAAAAGATATAAGTGAAGCACATAGAGTATTCTAACAATTTCTGAATCATGTGTGTCTCTCCCAAAGGGTGTGTACAGCAAGGATGATTGTGGCAAACTAACAAACAAAGACTCAACTAATACAAGACGCTCCAAGCAAAACACATATCATGTGGTGAATAAAAATATAGTTCCAAGTAAAGTTATCGATGGAAGTAGACAAAAAGAGGGGATGCCTTCCGGGGCATCCCCAAGCTTTGGCTTTTAGGTATCCTTAGATTATCTTGGGGTGCTATGGGCATCCCCAAGCATAGGCTCTTGCCACTCCTTGTTCCATAATCCATCAAATCTTTTACCCAAAACTTGAAAACTTCACAACACAAAATTGGTATGTTGACTTTTGCGTAGACTCCTCGGCAACGACGCTAGAAATCCTTCTTGCTACCTCTTGAGCAATGCGTTGGTTTTCCCTTGAAGAGGAAAGGGTGATGCAGTAAAGTAGCATAAGTATTTCCCTCAGTTTTTGAGAACCAAGGTATCAATCCAGTAGGAGGCCACGCACGAGTCCCTCGCACCTACACAAACAAATAAATCCTCGCAACCAACGCACTAAGGGGTTGTCAATCCCTTCGCGGTCACTTACGAGAGTGAGATCTGATAGATATGATAAGATATTATTTTTGATATTTTTATGATAAAGATGCAAAGTAAAGAAAGCAAAATAAAAATGGCGAAAGAAATAGCCTGTTGTCGGGAGATTAAATATGATGGAAAATAGACCGGGGGGCCATAGGTTTCACTAGTGGCTTCTCTCAAGAGCATAAGTATTACGGTGGGTAAAAAAATTACTGTTGAGAAATTGACAGAATTGAGCATAGTTATGAGAATATCTAGTTATGATCATGTATATAGGCATCACGTCCGCAACAAGTAGACCGACTCCTGCCTGCATCTACTACTATTACTCCACGCATCGACCGCTATCCAGCATGCATCTAGAGTATTAAGTTCAAAAGAACAGAGTAACACTTTAAGTAAGATGACATGATGTAGAGGGATAGATTCATGCAATATGATATAAACCCCATCTTGTTATCCTCGATGGCAACAATACAATACGTGCCTTGCTGCCCCTACTGTCACTGGGAAAGGACACCGCAAGATTGAACCCAAAGCTAAGCACTTCTCCCATTGCAAAAAAGATCAATCTAGTAGGCCAAACCAAACTGGTAATTCGAAGAGACTTGCAAAGATAACCAATCATACATAAAAGAATTCAGAGAAGATTCAAATATTGTTCATAGATAAACTTGATTATAAACCCACAATTCATCGGTCTCAACAGACACACCGCAAAAGAAGATTACATCGAATAGATCTCCACAAGAGAGGGGGAGAACATTGTATTGAGATCCAAAAAGAGAGAAGAAGCCATCTAGCTAATAACTATGGACCCGAAGGTCCGAGGTAAACTGCTCACACATCATCGGAGAGGCTATGGTGTTGATGTAGAAGCCCTCCGTGATCGATGCCCCCTCCGGCGGAGCTCCGGAAAAGGCCCCAAGATGGGATCTCACGGGTACAGAAGGTTGCGGCGGTGGAATTAGTTTTTTGGCTCCGTATCTGGTAGTTTGGGGGTACGTAGGTATATATAGGAGGAAAAAGTACGTCGGTGGAGCAACGTGGGCCCCACGAGGGTGGAGGGCACGCCCGGGGGGTAGGCGCGCCCCCCTACCTCGTGCCTTCCTGGTTGATTTCTTGACGTAGGGTCCAAGTCCTCTGGATCACGTTCGTTCCGAAAATCACGTTCCCGAAGGTTTCATTCCGTTTGGACTCCGTTTGATATTCTTTTTCTGCGAAACTCTGAAATAGGCAAAAAATAGCAATTCTGGGCTTGGCCTTCGGTTAATAGGTTAGTCCCAAAAATAATATAAAAGTGTATAATCAAGCCCAATAATGTCCAAAACAGAATATAATATAGCATGGAACAATAAAAAATTATAGATACATTGGAGACGTATCACTTTGTGGTGGAGAGATAATGTTAGTGTCACTGTTTGGCCCTGGAGCCAATATTTCATTGATGCAAAGTTGGTGTGGGAAGGGAAGATCTGTAGATTCACTGGTTTCTACGGAGAGTCATGCAGAGAGCAGAGAAAGAAGTCCTGGGATGCAATTCGCTATCTTCGTGCTCAGGACAATCTACCATGGATTTGCATTGGTGACTATAATGAAGCTATGTTCCAGTCCGACCAACGAGGGGGCAATCCAAGGAGTTTTTTACAGATGGAAGATTTTCGTGACTGTTTGGCTGACTGTGGCCTTGCGGACTTGGGCTACTCGGGGTACCAATACACTTGGGAGAATAAGAGAGAGGGGGATGAGAACGTGCAAGTGAGACTGGATCGGTCAACATGCAATGATGGTTTTCTGGAGCTATTCCCGGAGACCTCGGTGGAAAATATTATGACTGAAGAATCGGATCACCAAGCTTTACTGGTCCGGGCTTTGGAGACGGCTCTAGGCTCAGATCATAGAGGGGAGAGACCATTCCGGTTCGAAGAGGCATGGACGAGGCATGACAAATGTGACGAGATGGTGAAGGAAGCGTGGGAGACGTCGGCCACGGGCGACAACAACTTGGCCGGAGTTTGCCAAAGATTGGGAGCCACTATGGGCAGCATGAGGAGATGGGCGCGAGAAGTGTTTGGCTCGATACGAAGGCAGATCGCGAGACTGAAAACCCAGCTGACGGAGGCGAAAGAGCGTGCTGTACATAGTGGCTATCAACAAGAAATTAAGGAGATTGAGGAGCAACTGCGTGAGATTTATGAGAGAGAGGAAGTGTTCTATAGGCAGAGATCCAGAGTCGATTGGCTGCAGGCAGGCGACCAGAACACAAAATACTTCCAAAATAGAGCATCACATCGTAAGAGAAAGAACACAGTTAGAGTGCTCCAGCGCCAGGACGGGTCGCGTTGCATGGTGAACGAAGAGATGAGGGATTTGGCTGCTGCTTTCTATGAAAATCTATTCTCCTCGGAAGGATCAATAGGGGCACAAGATCTTCTTCAGCATGTGGAGGCCTCGGTGACTGAAAACATGAATGCAAGCCTCACCGCAGCGATCACAGATGAAGAAATAGAGGTGGCTTTGTTTCAGATGGGTCCAACAAAAGCGCCAGGACCGGATGGACTCCCAACGCTGTTCTACCATAGGCACTGGCCTCTGTTACGTGAGGATGTCTGTAGGGTGGTGCGGAGTTTCCTTCAAGGAGAGATGACACCGCAAATTTTAACGACACAATTATAGTTATGATCCCAAAGGTTAATGCTCCAGAACTACTGACGCAGTTTCATCCTATTAGCCTATGTAATGTGCTGTATAAGATAGCAACAAAGGTGTTGGTCAATCGACTAAAAGGAATTTTGCCGGTTCTTATATCAGAGGAGCAAAGTGCGTTTGTGCCAGGGAGATTAATCACTGATAATGTTCTTGTGGCGTATGAGTGCGTTCATGCAATAAGAACCAGAAAAAGGAGGAAAGCTTTTTGTGCGGTAAAGTTGGATATGATGAAGGCATATGACAGAGTGGAGTGGATATTTCTCGAATAGATGCTAGCTAGATACAGTTTCGCTCCAGAGTGGATTGCTATGATAATGAGATGTGTTACTTCTGCAACTTTCTCAGTAATTTGAATGGAGGGCTGTCGAGGAGATTTGTACCTTCACGAGGCCTTCGGCAGGGGGATCCCCTCTCCCCATATCTCTTTCTCTTTTGTGTGGAGGGCTTCTCTGCTCTTTTGAAGAAGGCACAACAGGAGGGTAGCTTCAAGGGGGTGTCTTTCGGGAGCACTGGCCCCCATGTGACCCACCTTCTGTTCGCAGACGATAGCATTGTGTTCCTGGAGGGTACACGGCAGAATATGGAGACCCTAAAAGACATCTTATAGAGATACCTAGGCTTACCAACACTGGTTAGGAGGTCAAAAGACGGTACGTTCAAATATGTGACGGAATGTTCGAAGGGCAAGGTTAGCGGATGAAAAGGACAGGGGCTGTCCAAGAAGGCAAGAGAGGTTCTCATAAAATCGGGCCTCCCAGCAACACCTACTTTTACCATGAGTTGTTTTCACCTCACAAAGAAGATGTGCCGGAATCTTACTTCAATCTCGTCTAAATTCTGGTGGGGTGCAATGAATGGTGAACGTAAGGTGCATTGGGTCGCTTGGGAGAAGATGTGTGCTGCCAAAAAAGAGGGGGGGGCTCGGTTTCCGTGACCCTGAGGCATTTAACCAAGCTCTCCTAGCGAAACAGGCTTGGAGAATTCTTCAAGTCTCTGGTTCTCTATGTGCTCGAGTACTCAAAGCACGATATTTTCAGGAGGACTCAATCCTCTCGGCCACTTGTCCATCAACGGGCTCGTTCATGTTCCGGAGTATTCTTCATGGCAAAGACTTGCTGAGAGAAGGACTGGTGTGGCGCATAGGAGATGGATCAAGGGTAAATATTCACCACGACAATTGGATCCCGAGAGCTGGAAGCATGAAGCCGCTCGGTCAGGAATTTGTATGGGGTATTACGAAAGTCAGAGACCTCCTGCTCCCCAGTGGAAAGGACTGGGATGCTGCTCGGGTAGATGCAATATTTGCACAGGATGATGCACAGGATATAAAGAGGATTGCGGTGGGTGGACCAAATTCTGCGGACTACCTGGCATGGAATTTTACTAAAAACGGTGTGTTCACGGTGAGATCGGCTTATCACTTGAGAATGTCCATGAATAAGATGAGGTCCGGACGGCCTGAACCCTCGACGTACCAACAAACACAAAGGTTTCATGGCGATGTGGGACACCTCGGCACCGGGGAAAACTAAAGTGCATGTCTGGAGAATGCTAAGAAATGGATTGGCTGTTGGCTCGGAACTCCATCGATGAAGAATTAAACCAGGGGTATTTTGTGTGGCGCGCGGGCAGGAGGAGACGATACTCCATCGATTCTGGACGTGCCCACACTCAGCACTCTTTTGGCAGCTGTTGCGCTCGGAAACAGGAGCTATGGTGGCTAACCCACCAAAGACTACTAGATCCCAGAGTGAGTTGTCGAACTGGCTATTAGGATGGTTCGCTGGTGCTGCAGAAGAGGAGAGGGAGTTGTTTATCCAAGCAGTGTACAGGCTATGGTTGGCAAGAAATGAGGCTAGAGATGAAAAACGGATTGCAGCCCCACATGAAATTGTTGGCGCCGCCTCCCGCAGCGCCGCTTCTTCTTCTTCTACCTCGGTGGCTGCCTCTCACAGCTCACATATACAACAATGGAGGCGCAAGAAATTTGGTGGCCGGAGCCTCACACTGCCGGCCTTTTCTTCTCTTTCTATTATCTTGGCTCAAAGAAACACAGTACAGTTTACATCTCTTATAAAGGGCCACGCACGCACACACCCACAACCACACTCTCCACTAACAGCAAGGTCTCCATGCACTAACACACTACCTACATGCATGCCTATGCCTAGCCCGTGCGTAGCATTCTCAACGGCCTCAAAATCCAGCCGTTCAACTAACTAACATGCACGTACCAAGGTACTGACCAACTAACTAATACACCTATCCGTTTAACTCCAACTGATCCATCTAGCCGGCCGGTCTGCTCCAGCACCTCACGTGTCATGTCACTTCACACGACTATGCTGCATCGCACAGCATCACGGCTTCGCGCGGCCATCGGCATCTCACCATACTCGCCGCATCGCACGACCTTGCCGCCTCGCGCAGCATTGCAGCTTCACACTGCCATCGGCATCTCGCCGTGCTCGCCGTATCGCACGGCAGCCCGGCATCTCGCCTCCGCGCGCCTCCGCTGAAACCTTGCCGGCTAGCTACTCCCTAGACCGTCTAAGACTACATGCAAATAGCAAAACTAAATATGCGGATACATTGAATCAAAATTAGTGCTAACAGAAATAATGACGACTGTAATGATGCATGTGAAGGAATGGAGGGAAGTACATGTTGTAGCACCTAGTCCACCATAAACGATCGTTCATCAAAGGTGGGAACCTCTGGAGGCGGGCTGGGTGAAGATCAATGCGGATGGAGCCACGTCAAAGTTTGGGGACAAGGGAGGCGGGGGAGTGGTTTTACGGGATCAGAACGCGGGGTTCATTGCTGGAGCCTGCCATTATTTCCCTCATGTTGCTAATCCGGAGGCAGTTGAAATCCTTGCATGTAAGAGAGTGTTGCAAGTGGCTAGAGATTGTAATGTCAGCAAGGTGCACCTTGAGCTAGACCGTCAGACGGTGATGAAGACGATCAATGAACCTGCCAGAAACCTGAGCGCGGTTAGCCCTTGGATTGCGGAGTTGAAGGAAATGGTCAGGTCTTTTGAAGATGCGAAGGTAACGTGGGTGCGACGCTCGGCGAATAATGCTGCACATAAGCTAGCACGCGTAGGGGTAGGGGACGAAATTTGTAATGTGTGGCGTGTGGTTCCTCCAGAATCTATTCTAGATGTAATTGCGAATGAAATCCCGAACTTTAATACTTGCATAAAGCGGAGCGTTTACCCTTCAAAAAAAAGCCCGGATAGGCGGCCGAAGCTTATTTGAAATAGGACCATCATGCCCTTTATTATGAAAGGGTATGGATTAATCTCAACCCTTCTTGTGTTTAAGGGGGTTATACCGAAGCGGAAGTGTAGTTTATTTCGTATTTATAAAAATGTATATATGGGCTTAAAAGATCCATAGTAAAAAAATAAAGGTACTGCTCCTTTCTCTCATTGACATTACGACTTTTCAATGTTCTTTATGTAGAGGAAGCAGAGATCAAATATATCATGCTCTTATTACATGTTTGAACTGAAAAAATGCTTTTGTTGCAAATGGTGTTACAGATACATACAATGCTTTATTTTCCATAATTCATTTATGTTTGTCAGAGATTTCATCTTTGTTATTAGATAAATTCCCTATCAAAACCCGTATGCAGGAATATATATTATTATATAAAACAAAGCCATGCCTATGGATTTTAGTTGCCTTTAAATAGTAGATTTACCACATAAAAATATCCGACCTCAGGTTCTGTAGACCCTTAGTCAAGAAATCCATCAATAAACGTGATGTAATATAATCCATTACACTATACATCAGTACTACTACATTGATTTTTTTACTCACGATGGGCATGGATGTATACAGCATCTGATCTCTTCTTATGAGAGTTGCTGGTGTTTCCTCCCTCGCCATGCTGAACATCTAGCCACTGAAGTCTGACACCACCACAAGACATTGGTTCTGCACCCCGCAAAGCTTCTCAAGTCGTCGTGTTCTAGATCTCCTCAGCATGAAGGCAGTGGAGGCTTTGCAAGGATGCTTAATTGGATGCAGATTTCGTTTGTAGATTAGCTATGATACGTTTATACTTCCTCTCTTTTTCACGGTGCATTGTGGTTCTCGGAATCAATTGGATATTTTTGGTCTGTCCACTGTGTACCATCAAAAATCTTAACACGAGTAAGAAATAATAGTTCAAATAGCTATTCAGCCTTTCCGTTTTGGCAAGTCTAACACCATTATAACATGTACACATGAGCATGCATAAGGAAATTATTCTGTATTCAGATCAGGTACCCATGTTCTATAAATTATTTACACTTCTTTGTATGAGTTTTGTACCTAACAAGAGTTAGAATAACCTTACCTAGAGTATCAGGTCTTTATTATCCAATAAAAAATAGTGCAGCAATGCACGGGCTGCTGGTATTATGTCTAGGATATTTCAAGATTACATGTATGTAAGCTTCTGAGTCCAGATAAGTGCTCCATTAAATTTGATAAAAAGTGCAGTATGGAGGATCAGGTGTCTATGATGGTTATTCTCAATATTACCGCTGAAGGTTTTGAGGATAAGTACCTTGGATTACCGGTGCCTGAGGGTAGAATGAAGGTTGGGAAATTTCAGGCGACCAAGGATAAGGCGTTAAAAAGAGTGTCAGATTGGATTGAAAAGTATGCTTCTAGTGGTATCAAGGAATCTCAAATTAAGGGTGTTCTGCAAGCGCTCCCAGTGTATGCCATGGGACTTTCTAAATTTCCAGTCTCATTATGTGATGAACTTGCTCTGATTATGCGAAATTTCTGGTGGGGAGACGAAGAGGATAGAAGGAAAACACATTGGCTAGCTTGAGATAAACTAACAAGACCAAAAAGTCAGGGCGGCATGGGGTTTCATGATCTAAGGTTATTTAATCAAGCACTATTAGCTAAGCAAGCCTGGAGGTTATTAGTGTACTCGGACTCGTTGTGTGCTATGGTTTTGAAGGCAAAATATTATCCCAATGGTCACATACTGGATACGGTTTTCCCACAAGCCACGTCGGTGAATTGGCAGGGTATTATGCATGGATTGGAACTATTAAAAAAGGGGTCATATGGAGAGTGGTCGATGGCAACAATGTTAACATCTGGAGAGATAATTGGCTTCCAAGAAATTCGGGCCTAAAAGCTATAGCAAAAAAGAAGCGTACTAGACTAAAACGGGTGTCGGAATTATTCATGAGCGGGACTAAAACATGGGATGAAAATTTGATCAGGCAGCTATTTTTTCACCATGATGCTGAGAAGATCTTAAAGTTACGCATTCAGTCCGTGGGGGAGGGGGATCTTGTTGCTTGGCACTATGAGAAAAGTGGTGTGTTCTCTGTTAAAAGTGCGTACAAGCTGGCGTTAAGTCTCAAGGATTGCAGCGAGGAGACAGGAATTTCCAGCAGTGCGGTTAATAAGGAAAGAAGAATGTGGGATGTTATTTGGAAGGCTAAAGTCCCGCAGAAAATTAGAATTTTTGCTTGGGAGCAGCGACTAACAGTTTGGCTGTACAGGTAAATAGGGTAAACCATCATCAAACGGTCTTGGGTTTGTGCACTATTTGTGGTGTTCAGGATGAGAGTATTGTCCATGCCCTTGTGACATGTCCTAAGGTGCGTGCTATGCGTATCGCCTTGGGGGAAGTGTGGAATATTCCGGGTGAGGAGTTGTTCAGATTTACGGGGCCGGACTGGCTCCTCATCCTGCTTGATCAACTGGGGTCGCCGGTTCATGAGCAAGTTTTATTTATGTTTTGGAGAGCTTGGCACCCGAGGAATGACCTGATTTTTGGAAAAGGGAAAGAATTTGTGACCGCCTCTGTAATCTTCGTGGAAAATTATTGGAAAACATTCACGACTGCCAACAATTAGGTGCAAGTGGATTTAAGCAAAAAGGGTAAGGGGGTGTTTGGTGCAGAGAAGTTCGTTAGTCCGTAAAAAAATGATCGTGCTCTTTGGAAGCCTCCGGATCCAGAGTATATTAAGATAAATGTTGATACTAGCTTCGTGGACAGTTTAGGATCAGCTAGCGTTGGGGTTATCGCAAGGAATCATGTGGGAGAAGTCCTGGTTTCATCATGGGACTTTATTCGTGTGTGCTCCGGAGTGGACGAAGCGGAACTTCGTGCGTGTCTAGCCGGGATATATATTGGTATCACTCTTCTCAAACCAATTATTTTGGAAACTGACTGCTCTTTTGCTGCATCTTTTCTTGCAAAAGAAACCTTTGACAGGTCTCCTTTGGTGGATCTAAAAAAGGAAGCAATCAGCACTGCTAAGTTTATTAAGGATCTCAAGATTGTTAAGATTGACAGGCAGGCTAATATGACGGCGCATGAGATAGCTAAATTTAGTTTTGATAGCAGGTCCAATGGTGTGCTTTGTAATACTGTTCCGCCCTGCGTGGCTAATTGTGTAATGAACAATTGTATGACTCGTGTTATTTGATCAATATAGGGGTGGGTTTTAAAAAAAAAAAGTCATACTTCATACATTCACACTGCGTTTGGATGTCTCCATTGGAAGGCTGGAATCTGAATTCGTATTGGTAAACTTTCAATTCACATGTTTGGTTGGACACTGAATTGGCACTCCGTATTGAAACCAAATTTAGGGCGAAATCGCTTCCACCCAAAGTACCCGCCCACAACACGGAGGCCTCCCGCTGCGAATTGCTCTGAAATGGCTCAATCCTGCAAAAACGTACCACTTCAGCCTCTTCCCCCGCCCCCCTGCCGAACAGATAAGGAGAGAAGGAATGAGAGGGCAGCGGCATCGACAAGGCTGGCGGTGGCGTCGACAAGGCTGGCGGCGGCGCTCACGTGTGTTCCCTCCCCGGCCCCCTCCTACTGCAGCAACCTCCGGCGCCGCCGCATCTCCCCTGGTCCATCCTCGTCCGCCGCATCTCCTAGGTCGCGCCACCCTCCTCCGTCCTCCTCCTAGGTCGCGGCTCCGTTCCCATCTCCGGTTAGGTCCTCCTCCTAGGTCGCGGCCTCATCCCCGTCTCCGGTCGACTTGCTCGTGGGTCGCGCCTCTCTCCCCCGTCTCCGGTCGGTTCCTAGCTCGCGGCTCCCTCCGCAATCCCGGGTCGCTGTGACTCGTCCTCCCGGGTCACGTCACCTCCTCCCATGCTCGCGGCTCCCTCCATAGTCCCCGCCTGCTGCGTCCCGGGCACCTGCCTGTACATCCACGAGAGCAGCACCCCCCCCCCACTATAGCTTCCCTCTATTCTAAATCTCTCTGAACCCCTGAACCCACAATTTTTTTGTTCTCTGTAGTCTGAACCAGCAGTCTCTGTCTATCTCTCTGAAACCTTAACTGTCTGTTTATCTTTTTTCCCTAATCAGCTGCACCAAGACTAATTCTTTTTGTTCAACACTGCAGATTTGTGAAGTGTTCATCGATCTGCAGGCCTGTTGAAGGTATATGGCTGAATCCCCTCTGTTTTTTCTATGCATTTGGGTATGTGATGTCTCTATGATTGCCTTACGACTAGACAATTGAATTGTAATTTGTACAACACAATGTCAGATCAATTGGAGTTGATTGAGTGGATAAATGAAGAAAATAAAAGACGGAAGAGGAAAAGAATTGTTTTGACTAAATTGTTTGTTGAAACATGTGCTCTTGCATTAGCATTTGTTACACAAAGGGATAGGGGACCAAGGGACCTGGGAAGTTTTAATGATGATGAGGACACGCATAGGCTTAGGAAATTTGCTTAAAACCATGTATGATGGATCTGAAGTGGCATGCTATGATCAATCGCGTCTAACAAAATGAAACTTTCATGACCTTTGCACCATGTTACGGGAGAGATGTGGCCTTCATGATAGTGTATATGTGACCGTGGAAGAGAAAGTTGCCATGTTCTTACTTGTAGTTGGCCATAGTATCAAGATGAGGATGTTGCGGGGCACCTACAAGCATTCTTTATGGACCATTAGTACACACTTCTCTGTTGTCCTAACAGCCCTACTCTCTCTATATGGGGAGTTCATTAAGCTACCTTCCGCTACCGCTCAAGCTCCCGATGATTACAAATGAAAGTGGTTTGGTAATGCACTTGGAGCACTAGATGGTTGTCATATTGACATGCTTGTTGATGTGGCTGACCAAGGAAGGTATAGGAACAGAAAGCAAGCCATTACCACTAACATGCTAGGTGTTGTTGATTGGAACATGAAGTTTCTTTATGTGTTACCTGGCTGGGAGGGTTCGGGTTCAGACTCGAGAGTTTTGCGTGATGCAATGAGGACAAACCGCCAAGATGCTTTTGTTATACCTAAGGGTATGACTCTTACTCTTGGCATGTAGTTTCTTTGATTTGATTGTTAGCTAACTAACTTATTGATATAGGGAAATATTATTTAGTTGATGTTGGTTATACCAATGGAGAAGGATTTCTAGCTCCATTCAGGTCCACTCGGTACCATCTAAAAGAATGGGCTGGAAGTGCACAACAACCTCAAGCAGCTAAAGAGTTATATAACTTGCGCCATTCTCGTGCTAGGAATGTAGTGGAGCGAACATTTGGCTTGTTCAAGAAAAAATGGGCCATCTTGCGTTCCCAAACCTTCTTTGACATAAAGGATTAGGTACAAAAAGTAAATATGTTGTTAAATAAAATTACTATGTGAGATGACAATTGCTTACTATGGACTAAAATATCATTGCAGAATTATTAGTGCTTGCTGTGTGTTGCACAACTTTGCAAGGGATAGGCAGCATGTCATGGATGATTTGTTATTGCCTGAAGTGGATAGTGAATTAGCAAATGCGCCAAATGATGATCCAGATGATGACAACTTCATTAGAAGTGTGCAAGTCACTACTGAATGGTCCAACTTTAGGCAACAACTAGCTGATGATATGTTTGCTGAGTACCTTGTGGCGCAAGGAGAACAAGATATGGAATAGGATGAGAGTATGATATGTAGCTGTGGCGGTGGTCTTCTTTTGTATAGCTAGCTGCGGCGGTGGTCTTCTTTTGTATAGCTAGCTGCGGTGGTGGTCTTCTTTTGTATAGCTAGTTGCGGTGGTCTTCTTTTGTATAGCTAGCTGCAGTGTTCTTCTTTTGTATAGCTAGCTACTGGCTAATGTGATGATGCATGTGGTATTTTGCATATGCATCATCTTTATGCAACTAATGAATGACATTATGTTTCACGCTATTTCTCAAACTTAATATTGTATTTGTTTTTTCTATTATGTACAATTTTTATTTCTTTGTAGAACCATGGCCGAAGAAGTAAGTACAAGGAGGAGGAATTACTGCACATGGGATGATGAGATGGATGATGCATTGCTTGAAGTCTTAGTTGAGCATCACAACAAGGGTGACCATGCCCAAAATGGATGGAAACCACATGTGTACACGCATGCCATAAGGAATGTGAAGGACAAGTGCAATAAGGATATCACAAAGGATAACATAAGTGGAAGGATGAGCACTTTGGATCATCACTATGAGGTTGTTAGCAAAATCCTTTCTCAAAGTGGTTCCGGCTGGGATTGGACCAATAATAGGCTATCAATGGATAGTGATGATGTTTGGGCTAAATATGTGGAGGTAACCATGCATCATGAATACACATTCTGTATGTAGTTTGCATATGTAGAATAACAAGGCAGTAGCTTCACAAGTTTGTGTTTATTGTGCAGGCTAACAAGGCAAGCAAGGAGATAAAGTCTTACAAGACCAAAGTAATCAAGAACTGGGAGTCCATATGTATCGTATATTCAAAAGATCATGCTAATGGCGAGGGTGCGAAGGCAGGTGCTGAGATTGCTGCAGAGCCATTAGAAGAACCAATTGAAGTCTCTCCAGAAGTAGTGCCAAAGAGGCAGCAAACAGGTGATGCTATTCTTTGCATGCTTGGAGATATGAAGAAGGACTTAGTTGATGCTTTCAAGACAACTGAGCCCATTCCCCTACCAAAGGTTACCACACCCGCTGGAATACTTGATGCACTTAGGTTGATACCTGATTTAGCTGAGCAAGATATGCTTCGATGTTTACGGGAAGTTAGTACTCAATGATCGCCTATTTCAAGCTCTGAAGGAGCTGCCCATTACCATGAGGAAGACATGGCTGCTAATGTTGCCTTGAAGATTGATTCTTTTATGTCCTGTTGAACTTTGAACCATCTATTTTATGTCATGTTCAACTTGGAACTATGCATGTACTGCCTTGTTGAACTTGGAACTATGTATGTACTGCCATGCACTGTTTATGTCAAGCATTTGGACCTATGTTCTAAATTGTTGTGATTTATGTCATGTACGAGACCATATTTGAGAGTACATGCTATTTGTTATTGTTTCGAATTTTGTGTTATGTTATCGTAAAAAAATATTGTTGTCATTGTATCACCATTTGTGTTTCCTGATGCATTTCTAGAATATTTAATTATTTTATTTCTATATATTCATTCATAATCAGATTTCATTTTTGAGTGATGTAGAACAAGGTATAACCTGGTAATGTAGCTATGCAATTCCAAAGTTTGTCATCCGAACAAGATTCTGTATTGAAATCTCAGAGGCATTTCAAGGGCCAATTCGCTGGACAACCAAACAGGTGAATTCGTATTCGTCCCATTTCAGTTTCCTCACCGATTTGGAATTCAGGCCAATTCAATACGGAGCTCTCCAATGGAGACATCCAAACGAAGCGTTAATGAATTTGACATAATTTAGATTGCACCATTGTTGGTATTTTCCAAATTCCAATTACTTTTCATCATGGTCCTGAGATTCACACCTCATTACCGCTTAGTAACACATAATATATTATGTATTTTATAATTGAATTGTTAAGGACCGACATTTCTTCCCTTACATAGTGGCAATGAAACTAGAAATAACACATGGAATTGGCGAGAACTTGCTTTTAAATGCGTAATATCGGTTGGTTAGGGGGGACAAAATTTTGACATCTTAACCTGGACTCCCATGAGAATATATATGTATAATTGTATACTCTCCAATCATGCACAAATGTACTTTAAGGTTAATGCAAAATGAAACATCGTCATTTATATCATTGCCTTGCTAGAACCAGGCTTCTGGTCATGGTCTTTATGTGGATTTCTTCAGATGTGCCATATAACTTAAGAGAAGCATAATCTCATCTAGTCTATAATTCTTCAATCAGATAATGAAATTGTTTTTTTTTTGACAGAAAGACTGTAAGGGAACCCTTACAGTATAATTGGTGCAACAAACCCAAATTGCAAGTACCATGCCTTGAACCTGGGTGGGTGGGAAGGCATCAGCCCCTTCCCACCACTAGGCTATGCCTTAGTCTGCAGATAATGAAATTGTAGTTCCTCTATTCACAAGTCGTGTATTTAATATTAAATTATTCCCTTCGCTTTAAATTATAATGGATATTTTTTCTACGCACAAAGAGGAAAGAATATAGGTAATAAGGGAAAGAGGAGAAAATACAATGCTAAACATACATAGATTAACATGCTACCCATACTTGAATATTTTTAGGAAATGTAGGAACTACTCCCTCCGTCCCAAAAAAGCGACGAAGGTAGTACTTCCACTATGAGATAACCACATACTCGAGATTTAATTTTGACCAACAGGTAAATACAGATGATGCAATTGCAACTAAGAGTTTGTGGAACAATAGTTGAAAATAGTAAGTTCTATGTAAAAGTACAAACTTTTCTTATATTGTAAGTTATTGGTGTCCCTTGAATTGTGCAGCGCATGGAGCCATGGAAGAAGCGGGACATCAACCCACCAATGACTAAGAGATTAGGGCGACATAAAAAGATTTCAAAATTTTTAGAAGGCAACGAAGGAAATGTGTTACATTGGTTCACTAACCTATAAGTAATTTGTATCTAAATCTTTATTTCTATTTGTTATTTACTTCCAAAAATCTAATTGAAGTATATAATAGTTGTCGTTCAGCCATCCAAATGAGTTTGTATAGAATTTCCATTTTAATTTACTCATGACCCTTATATATTAAAAAATGCAATTAAGAGTCATTTCAAAAGAACACCTTACATACTTCCCAACCGCTTATTTTGGTTCAATAGCATGATACAAAATTACATGACATAGAAGGGTTAAAAATGCTAGCCCGCGCATGTGGGCGGGGCACTCTACTAGTTAGACTTAAAGGTGAAAAAACTATGGTCTCATAGAACAAATAAATCTAGTTAATCAACGATTCCGAAAGTCTGAGCAAAGAAATGATGGCCAGTAGTCTAAAAGTTACCGACACAGAGTCATCACTTTTCACGTATGAAATATCAAGACAAAGTATCACGTATGAAATCTCAACACCAAATATCAATGGGGCGCGGGATGCCACCGTGCGGGCATAGCTAGTAATGATTTAATATACTCAACTATAAATAACTATTAAACAAATAGAACATGGTGAAGTGCCCTGAGGAGGGGGGCATATGCCCCCTGTTTATGTTGGTTATTTGTTCTAATATCATTTTTTTATTTAAGTATGTAGATATATTGCGCTCTTAATTAAGATGGCCCCTAGGCCGCCGCACCTTTTGCCATGGCCTACGGCCGGCCCTGTTCAAATGCACTAAACTTTTCCTTCTAGCGAGGTTTTCATGCACTGAAGTTGCTCTGAACATTTTTTGTAGGTGACACAAAGATATATGCTTCGTATATGCATGCATGGCTCTCTGTTTCTAACGATAGCTGATACGTCTCCAACTTATTTATAATATTTTATTGTTCGATGCTATTATATTATCAATCTTGGATGTTTTATATACATTTACTAGCAACTTTATATCATGTTTTGGGACTAACCTATTAACTTAGTGCCTAGTGCCAGTTGCCATCTTTTTGCTTATTTTTTACTTTCAGAATATGAGTACTAAACGAAGTCCAAATGCCGTAAAACTTTTTCGAGATTTTTTCTGGCAATAAGAGACCCTGGAAGCTTCGAGAGGGAACCAGAAGATGAAAGGGGGGCCCACTAGGCACCAAGGCACGCCAGAGGCCCCCGGCGCCCTGGTGGGTAGTGGGGCCCACGGGCATCGTTTTGACCTACCTCCGCCTCTATCAATACTCTAAAATCCCAAAACCCTAAGGGGAGTCGATGAAATGCTTTTTTCGTTGGCACAAGTTCCAGAACCACGGGATCCAATCTAGAGGCCTTTTTCGGCACTCTGCCGGAGGGGGTAACGATCAAGGAGGGGTTCTTCATCATCCTTGGTGCCCTTTCAAAGTTTCGGAGGGGGGGAATGTTGATACGGTTTCGCTCCAGAGTGGATCGCTATAAGATAGCACACAATTCTCTGGTAGAGTGTCTCGATTTTTCAACTTTTTTTTTTAGAACGAAGGCTCGCAGAGAGCCCGGCTTTGAATTAACAAAGCTATCAACCGGCCAGGAAAAACAGACACACACAAACCCCCACGACCAAACGATACAAGGGGACACTCTAGGAGGCTTACAACTCAACGGGTCGCACAAGCACAAAAAGAATACAGGAAAACATAGCTCGAAGCTTGTCCAAGCCGAAGACTACAGCCAAACAGCCAACTAGGGATGAGGCACACACGAGCACGACGAGGACCTGCTTGCAACAGAGAGTGGTGAGAGAGCCCGACCAACACCCAAGTAGAAGCCACCACACATCCGCCGTCTCTCACGCCGCAGAGGGACCCTTCCCTCTCGCCATGGCTCGCAAGGCGCCGTACCCGGCGGACTTGAGAGACGCTCACCCTAGAGCAGGGGACGTGTCAGCTTCGGGACCTGGAGCAGCCGCAGCACTTCACCACTAGAACATTCGAGCACTCCGCGACTGCCGCATCGCCACAACCTAGAACGCCTGAGAGCTGCAGGAAAACCACCAGGTGCAGCTACTGAAGAAGGCAGCAGAGGCATCAAGAGAACCGACAGGCCACCGAGAAGCATTGCCAGGCAGCCGAACGCCTACAGCCATGCCGAACCTAGTGACACCGCCGTCACCGGACCACCCAAGCCACCCAAGCTCCGACCTAGAACCCCTCACCTGAACGCAACCCTCCCCAGGCGGCGCCCCCAAGGAAGAACACGACGCACAGCGCGCCATCACCGCCCAATCCAAGCCGGATTTTGGGCTTTCACCCGGGAGGAGGAACAGGGGTGGAAAGGGGAAGGGCCTCTGCAGCACCTCCAAGGAGGAGACGGCGTCGGGGACGTCGCTGCTGCCAGGCCGGCCACGCCGGCCAACGGTTTCCCGCGGCCCAAAACCAGACCACCAGTCACCCACCCACATCATACCGGCGCTCGGAGGGAGGCAGGCGAGAAGCGGCGGGGACGAGGAAGACAGGGGAAAGGAGCCACCCTCAGATCTGACGAGGAGGGGAGACCTCCGCGCCGCCGCCGCCACCCGCCGACACCTCACCACCCACGTGGTCGAGGCCGCCGGCCAGAGCACACCCGCAGACGACGCCGGCCGAGAAAGCGCCGCCGCCTCGCCAAGAAGGGCCGCCGCCCCAGATCCGAGGTCCTCCTCGAGGAAAGGAGCGACTGAGGCCTCGCCGCCACCTTCACGGGCGGCCGCACGCGCGGATCCGGCGGCTAACTCAGGTGGCGGCGAGGGAGGGAGGGGAGAGGGAGCGGCGGCGCGACGGGGAAACCCTAGTCGCCGCCCGAGTCGCCCGAAGCGGACGACGCGGGGGCCGCGGGGGGGGGGGGGGGGGGGGGGCACCTCACTCCTCCTCACTTGGACAGATTCAAGGTCTTGGCTGCAAGTCGTTTTTCAACTTTTCAAAGTTGGAGTATCTCGACCTCTCCGAAACTAGCATGTCGGGTATACTGCCGCCTCAGCTTGGAAACCTTTCAAACTTGCGACACCTTGAGCTCAGTTCCATGCAAGATATACACATCTCAGACATCTCATGGTTAACTCATCTCCATTTCCTGGAATAAGTTGACATGAGTTATATAAATCTCAGCAGCGTGGATGTGTTTCTCGTGACCAACACAATACTATCTCTGAAGGCCCTTATTCTTGTCAATTGCTCAATTCCAAATGCAAACCAGTCGCTTACGCACGTAAACCTCACAAAACTAGAGCAGCTTGATCTCTCCCTTAACTATTTGGGCCATTGAATTGAAACATGTCGGTTCTGGAACCTAACAAGCATCAAGCACCTAGGACTCCATTCAACCTATCTTTATGGTCCATTCCCTGATGCGCTAGGAGCTATGATTTCCCTCCAGAGCCTGGAATTTTACAACAATGGTAATTCGGCCACAATGACGGTGGACTGGAAAAATCTATGTGATTTACATACACTATTGCTCGATGAGAGCCTTGCATCTGCGAACGTGACAGGCTTCATAACGAAACTCCCACCATGTTCGTCCAGCAAATTACGGCTCTTGAGCTCAAATCACAACAATATGGCAGGAATGCTGCCAGATATGGTGGGGCACTTCACCAGCTTGGAGTCCCTTTACCTTTATAATAACAGCATTACTGGAGCTGTACCAACTGGATTAGTGAATTGTACTAGTTTGCAATCAGTCACCCTCGGTTCGAACCAACTAAGTGGTCAGATACCAACATTGCTGAGAAGCCTCCTCCAAGTGGACTTGTCCATGAACAAGTTGTTAGGACCTTTGCCATCAGATATTGGAGCTCCAGATCTTACAGTACTAAGTCTATCCTCCAATTACATCACTGGTCACGTTTCTATACCTATTTGTGAGTTGCAAAACCTAATTTTCTTGGATTTGTCCAAGAATAGGTTTGTGGGAGAATTTCCCAGGTGTCCTTCAATGCCATACTTAACATTCCTATACTTAAGTAACAATAACTTCTCCGGGAATTTCCCGCCATTGCTACGAAACTGTTCAAATTTGATTTTCCTTGATCTTGCAATGAACAAGTTCGATGGAGCATTACCAGTATGGATCGGAAACCTAGTGAACTTGCGATTTTTGCAACGAAACCATAACATGTTCTATGGGGGCATTCCGGCTAGCATCACAAGTCTTGTACTACTTCAGCAATTCAATCCAGCGAGCAACAATATATCAGGATCAATTCCATCGTCCTTGTCAAAATTAATAGGTATGACCCTGAAACATCTGTGATCTGCTGAGACTTGACTCGATTTGGATTGAAGGCATTATAGCTAGCACGCTGCCGGTAGTGGATATTTTGTCTGTGGTGATGAAGAAGCAAGAACTGAAGTTTAGCAATGTTGCAGTTACTGACATGGTCAGCATTGATTTGTCACTCAACCACTTGACTGGTGAAATTCCAGATGAGATAACTTCTCTGAACGGACTGTTGAGTTTGAATTTATCATGGAATCACCTGAGCCAGAAAATTCCTGTGAAGATTGGGGATATGAAATCACTGTAATCACTCGACTTGTCAAGGAACAATATCTCCGGTGCAATCCCAACAAGCCTCTCAGATTTGACATATCTAAGCTCCTTGGACTTGTCATACAACAATCTTGCAGGAAGAATTCCAACAGGCCGTCAACTGGTCACTCTGTACGCAGAAGATCCGTCCATGTACGATGGCAACAGTCGGCTTTGCGGCCCTCCTCTTCAAAGGAATTGCTCAGGCAACAGTCGACCAGAGCATGGGAATCAGCAGAGAAGTGAACATTCTTATGACCCAGTGATGTTCTTCTACATTGGGCTAACGTCTGGCTTTGTGGTCGGACTCTGGCTTGTGTTCTGTGCTTTCCTGTTCAAAAGGGTGTGGAGACATGCCTATTTTCGCCTCTTTGACAAGCTATGTGACAAGGTGTACGTGTTTGTTGTTGTTATTTGAGGCCATATAAACACCAAGGCGACTGCAGGTTGAGTGATGTGCTAAACTGAATAATGCCGGTGGCACTCTATTACTGTGCTCCATGAATAAATAAAGGCAAAAAAGTATTTATTAGCAGCTTGTAGAAGTGTGTGTTTTTGTCTATATACTTGTCATATGAACTTTTTCTGATGTATGCATGTAACTGCTATTTGGTTTGCTACTCGTTGGTCATTATGGACCCGGCACCTGATTTTGGTTTCCAGCTCTATTGTGTTTCATGCCGATGGTTGGGTTTGTAATACTGAACTGCACTAGCAGAGTGGCCTGTACTAGATCACTGACTGCGTGCGTTGCTGCGCCTGTCTATTTATACAATAAAATTATAAGAAACTTTGTAAGTAAATGGCCACATAGAACACATTACATTTGCATAAACATAAACATATATTATTCAGTAATTAAAGAAAATATCAAGATTCACAGATACATGGTATGACTACGTGCACAACAATGTTCGTAGTAATTACAACTAATCCGAACTGCCAAGTCATAAACATCAGGAAAAAAAACATGTATGGCTCGGTAATATCATCCAATTAGACTCAGGAGGAAAAATGTATGAGCATGCATAGCATGGATCCTGGAATAAGATAACAAATGGTGACCAAAAGCTTAGTGCAATAGAAGCAGGAGATCTATAAGAGGAATCCCCCCCCCCCCCCCCCCCCCCTATATCCTTGACGTAGGTAATTAAATTTAGCAAGTGTACTTTGTTTCCTTGTTTAGCATCCTCTGGGTAAAAATTTCTATCGAATTAGTTGGTCATAATGCTATCCCAACAAAAAGGAAACTTCATTGTATAGTGGTTCAAGAAGGCAAAGATTTCTTATATCATAATTTAAAAAAATGGTATTATCAGCGAGCTATAAACCAATATAAAATATATCTAGAACAACTTAGACGTGGATGTTTCCTTGATATATGATTATATTTGTCAAAGCACATTTAATCTGTGTTACAAGTAAATTAGGAAGTGACGTGAAATACAAATGCAACAAATAAGCTAATAAAGGAATGGCATGTGACAGGAGAAATCATTACTGTGATGCACTGATCAATAGACGTCAAATTTATTTTTTCTAACAGCAAACAACATATATATACTTGTAATCATGGTGTGATTGGCAAGCCATATATGTTTTAAGCCTCAACTTACAACAAATGTGACACACAACAATGGTAATAATCAAATGGTAAAAATAGGAAAGCCCCCGGTAAAATTCAAGAATCAACACAGAATCTTTGTAAGGTACAAATATCACGAGAAGACACCCACATAAGATGTTCTGGCTCAAACACTTACATAAATAACATTCAAGTAAAGTAAACTGAATAATATTGATGCTTTCGAACTAAATACATACCGAGAATCCTAACAGAAAAATCAATCTGGGGCTGAGCGGCTGCATCCACGTGAGTGTCTACATCAGTGAGTTGCCAACGAAGGGCTCTGGACACGGATTGCCAATATTTAAGAGTGAGCTGAAGTAGAACAAAAGAATCAATCGTACCAAAAAATTCACAATGAAATCTCACATTTAGGAACGATCATGGTCTTAGTTTTTTGAACAATCGTAAGCTACCAGATATGTACTTCCACTAGTAGAAAAAGGGGCTTTCGTTCGGGCCTGGCCAGCCCATTAGTCCCGGTTCTTATACGAACCGGGACCAACGGATGCATTCGTCCCGGTTCGTGAGACCAGGTGGCCGGCCGGGGCCTCGCGGGCTTTGGTCCCGGTTCGTCTGGACCCATTTGTCCCGATTCTAGGAACGAACCGGGACCAATGGGCCTCGCTCCTGGCCCATAACCATTGGTCCCGGTTCCAGCCACGAACCGGGACAAATGATTTGCCTATATATAGCCCATCGCCAGCGAGCGAGCACTCCACCGTGCTATGTTTTTGCTGGCCGGCGAGGGGAGGGCATTTGGGTGTTCTAGCTCACCTCCTATGCACATGAGGTGTTCGATGAAATGTCCGAGCCACACTAGTTAATATTTCTTCTCTCGAAACTCGACCTCCGAGCTCCATTTTCTCGAGATTTTTCTAGGTTTAGCGGTCTGTCACGTCCCGTCTCCGTTTTCACCGCCGTCGATAGCCCGCGCCGATCTCGTCGCCGGCACCACCGTGGTGAGCCTCTTGTTCTTATCTTCTTTCTGAAAGAAAAAAAATTCTTACTTGAGATAGATACTTGTCTAATTTTCTTACTTTTATTATTCCTTATTATTATATAGTGCGATGGTTCTAGTATCCGCCCCCATCGGCCCTCGTCCTGCCTATGATTCGGATGTGGTATATATTATCTTTTTATAACTATTTGGTTCATTTATTGTTTATGACAATTATGCCGACCAACGTGACATAGATTTTATTTATGTAGGAGGTGGTTGAACCAGAAATTCCAACCGACCCTAGTGTCGAGAGGTTAAATTTAGTCGAAGAAGAAAACAATTACTTGAAGGAAAAAATAAAAAAAATTGAGGAGGAGAAGATGATATTGGAGTTGCATGTTGCGGATGTCGTCGATGATCACAAGATCAAGATGGATGCAATGCGGTTGAAGATTAGAAAGATTAGAAAATATGCCATGCATACCGAGGCTTGGTATCATCATGCCATTGGATCAATTGTTATCTTAGTTGTGATTATGATCGCATTTGTTGTTGCATTGAAAGGTTTTACATAGTTTCAATCTATGGTTTAACTAGATGCTCTGGAGAGCTATATATTGTTCAATTTGAACTATGTATGTACTTTGGTTTTAATGTGAAAATGAACTACTATTAATTTGGTCACTTATCTATCCATGTTCATTTGTAGTGCTTTTCAATTTGAGGGTCTTATAGCTGGAAAAAAATCAGTAAATGCATGAAAAATAACAAATGAAGTCAGAAAGGGTTGAAAATTGATGATGTGGCTTTGAATGGTGCATTTTGAACATAGAAAACTATGGAGTTCAAATAAGTTCAAAAAAAATGAAATCCTTTTGTAACAGACGAGTTTCCGTATGAAACTCTGATACTTCGAAAGAGATTGTCCGTTTTGTACACGAAGTGCATCCAGTTTTTGCCGCAAGCCTCTCTACTTTCTTACACATGCTATGTGGGTGAAATGATGATACCATGCCAATTTTTAACCTTTTCAGAGTTCATTTGGAATGCTTTTCAATTTCAGGGTCTTATAGCTGAAAAAAATCAGTAAATGCATGAAAAATAACAAATGAAGTCAGAAAGGGTTGAAAATTGATGATGTGGCTTTGAATGGTGCATTTTGAACATAGAAAAACTATGGAGTTCAAATAAGTTCAAAAAAATGAAATCCTTTTGTAACAGACGAGTTTCCGTATGAAACCCTGATACTTCGAAAGAGATTGTCCGTTTTGTACACGAAGTGCATCCAGTTTTTGCCGTAAGCCTCTCTACTTTCTTGCACATGCTATGTGGGTGAAATGATGATACCATGCCAACTTTTAACCTTTTCGAAGTTCATTTGTAGTGCTTTTCAATTTCAGGGTCTTATAGCTGAAAAAAATCAGTAAATGCATGAAAAATAACAAATGAAGTCAGAAAGGGTTGAAAATTGATGATGTGGCTTTGAATGGTGCATTTTGAACATAGAAAAACTATGGAGTTCAAATAAGTTAAAAAAATGAAATCCTTTTGTAACAGACGAGTTTCCGTATGAAACCCTGATACTTCGAAAGAGAAACAAAATAAAATATTCAGTAAATGCATGAAAATTTAATAGCAAAAAAGAATTATCATAAAATAAAATAAATAAGTAATTTGAAACAAAATAATATAAACTTCAATAAAATATATAAGTAGAAACAAAAATAAAATAAACTTTAATAACATAAATAAAATTTATGAAACTAAAATTATCAAAGTATTTTCTGTTCAAAACATTATAAGCAACCTCTAAAATTTATGAAACTAAAATTATATAAAATTGATGCAACTAAAATTATCAAAGTATTTTCTGTTCAAAATCATTAAAAGCAAAAAGAATTTTCATAAAGAACTTTGTTTGTTAGAAACTTTAATAGCAAATATATAAGTAGAAACAAAATAAAATAAAATAAATAAGTATTTTGTTGTAAGTAGAAACAAAACAAAAAAAGCAAAAAAGAAAACAAAAAAACTGGGAAAAAATAAAAAAATTGCCATCTACTGGGCCACCACGGCCTGAATACGACTAGAAACCCATCAATGGGCCAGGATTCAGGCCCGCTGAAGGCCCAGTAGGCCCATCTGGCATAGCAGTGACAATTAGGCCCGTAAGCCTGCAATAGAGAGGAGCTCGAGAGGGGTGCGGCAGTGGGGCTTATAAACCACTGCGCGCCCCTCTCAACTAGCGAGGTGGGACTAAACTCCCACCACCACGCCGCTGTGCGCGGCCTTTGGTCCCGGTTGGTGGCACCAACCGGGACTAAAGGTGGGCATTGGTACCGGTTCGTCCCACCAACCGGAACAAATTCCCCCCCTTTAGTACCGGTTGGTGCCACCAACCGGGACCAAAGGCCGCCGCTTCCCGCCCTTTGGGCTGCTGAAAAGAGACCTTTGGTCCCGGTTGGTGGCACCAACCGGTACTAAAGGGGGGCATTGGTACCGGTTGGTGCCACGAACCGGGACCAATGCTCTGTGTATATAAGTTGGACTTGTGAAATTTTTCATTCAGTTCTTCGATCTGCCTCTCTGCCGCCGAACGCCTCGACACCGACGAACACCTCGATGCCGCCAGGCTGCCGGACCTCGACGCCGACGCCGTCGCCGCGCCCTGCCTGCCCCCACGCCGCCGCGCCCCTGCCGTGCCCCGACGTCGTCGCCACGACCTGCCTGCCCGACGCCGCCGCGCCCCTGCCGTGCCCCGACGCCGACGTCGTGCGCCCCTGCCCTGCCCCGACGCCGACGCTGTGCGCCCCTGCCTCGCCCCGACGCCGTCGCGCCCCTACCCTGCCCCGACGACGCCGCTGTGCGCCCCTGCCTCGACCTCGACGCCAACGCCGCCGCGCCCCTGCCCTGCCCCGACGCTGCGCCGCGCCCCTGCCCTGCCGTCAACGCCGCCGCACCACTTCCCGCCGGACATCCCGGTACTCCCTCCTCCCTCCCACCCCTCTCCTCTGTCCTTCCTTCATGTATGTGATGATGGTGAAGTTGGTTCAGTGCAAAGTTTCAGAGAATTGCATGTTTTCAGCCATGTCCACAAGGTGTTTGATGAAATGCTAGGGCTAGCTAGGGAACTTTGTTTTATGTGAAACTTGGCAGGATGATGTCTCCTTGGATGTTGGTGAAGATGGTCAAGTTGGTTTGTTAAAAGGAAAAACTTGTTAGTGCAAGTTTTATTAAAATTTAGTGCTGGACAGAAACTACATGAATTTTTTTGGTGGACTTGCTCGATGAAATTGGGGCTACCCTTCTGGACTTAAGGGTTTAGTAGGAAGGACTACAAGATGTAAAAAATTCAGAATTTTTTTAGCAAGGAAAAATAGGGTTGTAGTTCAATGCCAAGATTGGACCAAAATTGAAAAATGGAAGTTGTGCTCAAAATTTTCAAATGACCAAAGTGGGTTTTTGAATAAAAATGATCTATAGGCATCAGAGGACTTCTCAAAAATTTTGTGGCATTTGAAAGGAATTATTTGAAATAGTTCTAGTGCAAAAAGTTACATTTAAGAAAAAATAAGAAAATTCTACTGATGTTTTTGTTCATAGCATTTTTTTGTCCATGTATGTATGTATGAATGGATGGATGGATGGATATGGATGTATATACAAAATATTCATATATGATGTTTTTTTTGTTCATAGCAATTTTTTTCCATGTATGTATAATTTATGTATGTATGTTCATATATGCAAAAGTTACATTGAAGAAAAAAAAAGAAAATTCTAATTTTTTTCTTCTTCTCTTCTATCCCGATAACTTCAACACGAGGGGGGGGGGTCGATATACCCCCTCCCCGATAACATTATTTTCCCATGTATGTATGTCGTCGTTGTCGATATAACCCCCTCCCGGATAACTTCGACATGAGGGGCGGTCGATATATATACCCCCTCTCGACCGTGATAACTTATACCACGGGAGCACCCCCGGCCCTCTCGCTCGACCAAAACTCTCGAGGACACCCAAACCCTAGAAAAAACGATGTCGGTCTCCTACCCCCTCCCGCCGCGCCCCTACCCGATCGACAAACTCTCTTGAGGCCACCCAAATTTACCAAGTTAAAAGAGCGTTGTCGTCGAGGCCACCCCGAACCCTTGAAGCGTTGTTGAGGCCACCCCAAACCCTTGAAGCGTTGCCGAGGCCACCCCAAACCCTAGAGAAGTGTCGAGGCCATGCCACTAATATGATTCCTTATTGTGCTTAGCTAGCTAGTTCAACGTTTGCCACTAATATATCCATCTGTCATGTTTGAATAATAATTGCCATGTTGTAAATATTTGCAGAAACTATGGATCCGCACCCCCGAGACGAAGCAAAAGAAGCGGTGTTGGGGAGATAATCGCACACGGAAGTGATGCCGTCTTGTCGTTTCTCAATGACACATGCACCGATGGTCTGGAAAGACAGGATGAAGAAGCAGGCTACGACGATGATCAAACAATGGAGGAGGAAGGACACCGTGATGACAGCTCCGGTGACCGAATGGAGGGGGAACGACACCGTGATGACGGCTCCGGTGACCGAATGGAGGGGGAAGGACACTGTGATGACGGCTCCGGTGACCGAACGGAGTCCGGCCAGGTATATATGTTAATTAATTAAGCATGTGCTGACTATATATATAGCTAATTGATGCATTAATTGTTTTTGGTATGTACACATATTAACTCTCTTCTTTTTCTTCTTTTCTAGCCCTCCGGATCGAGCAGCACTTCGGTAACGAGACGAGGCCCGAAGAGAAAGTTGCGCGCGGATGAAAGGTACACGATCATCGAAATTGATCGCGCTGGCCAACCGATTGAACCCCTCCGGACCAAGCAAAAATTTAATGCTCAGTGCGGGGTTCTAGTGAGGGACATGATCCCGATCAGCATCGAGCAATATTTGAAGCCTAAGGACAAAGACTCTTAGGTGTCTTATGTCAGCGATAGGCAGAAAGCTGATCTTTGGACCGCGCTGCAGGAAAATTTCACCTTCCCGCCAGAGGAGGATCCGTAGAATCCAGTTAAAAAGCCAATGATCAAGGCTTATGCTCTTAAGAAGATGGCTGAGCTATTCAGGAGGTGGAAGAATGAGCTGAAATCATCGTTTGTCGACCAAGACAAGACTCCTGAATTCATCGGCCGATTTGAGAAGATCAAAGATCAGTGGCCCGAATTTGTCACCAAAAAGAAATCTGAGAGAGCAGCGAAGATGTCAGCGACAAACAAGAAAAATGCTGCAAAGAAGAAGCATCACCATCGCACGGGGTCAGGTGGCTACCTGAAAGCCCGGCCGTTGTGGGACAAGGCTGAGAATGACCTCATTGATAAAGGGATCGAACCAGAGACGCGACGCTGGCCAGACCGTTGCATGACTTGGTTCTTCGGGGTTGGGGGAAAATTGGACCCTGTAACAGGGAAGTGCGTTTGGACCGACGAGCAGCTGAACACACCCATCGTGAAGCTTCAGGAGTATATCGAAAAGGCGCAGCAAGGGACGTTCGTTCCGGACAGAGAGAACGACGAGCTCACAGAGGCCCTCGGGAATCCTGAGCACCCCGGACGGACACGAGGCACGCCAGGCTCCCTTTCGTGGAAGGCTGGATTTCCCGACGCAGGCGGTTACAAACGCCGGGAGAGGAAGAAGAAAAAGGAGTTGACCCAACTACAGGCGTTGCACGCAAGGGTACAAGCGCTAGAGGAACGAGAGGCAGTTCGCAGCACGCGACCTGCCGAACCTACACCCGAAGCTACCCCGCCATCTCAGCGGAGAAGCAGCGTGGCTTCCACGGAGCTGCTTCAGGAGCCTGTCTTCACGGCTCCTGCTAGCTACCCCGTAGATGCTATCACGGAGTCTCAGCATTGCCACCTTATGACGCAGTGGATGGAATTGAAAGTCAAGGCGGCTGTTGGCTCTGTTGCACCTCCTGAACCTGGCGCAACTTTTCACTGCCGGCCGATTCCAGAAGGATATGCTAGGGTGATGGTGGATGAAATCACAGAAGGATTTGAGGACCTCCAGCTTGACCACCCTACGGGTGAAGGGGAGACTCGGCTGGGTTCTTGTCTGAAGACTCCATGCCTATGGCGGAAGGAGCTCATCAACCTTCCGAACTGGATGCCTCCGCCTCCTCCTCCTCCTCCGGCGAGTCAGGGCACTCCGCCTCCTCCACCGCCTCCTCCTCCGGCGAGTGACGATCAGGGCACTCAGCCTCCTTCTCCGGCGCGTGGCGGCACTCCGCCTCCTTCTCCGCCTGCGCCGGCGCGCCCGAGCAGCCACCAGCCTCCTCCTTCTCCGCCTCGCCAGCAAGGGCGGAAGAGACCCGCCGCCGCCCCGGCTGCTCCGGCGCGTCGTAGTCCTTCTCCTCCGCCTCGTAAGCAAGCACGAAAGAAGACAGCCGCAGCCGCTCCGTCTGCTCCGGCGTCTAGCAGTACAGCCAGAGGCGGGAGGCAATACAGATACGGTCCACCTCTCAAGCCTCTAGAGAAGTTACCGTACGAGATGACCGTGGAAGAAAACAAGAAGATCGTGCAAAAAGAAGTGAAGGACTTCTTTGAAGGGGCGAAAGCAGAGAGACATCCACCTCCGGAGGAGAAGGTAGATCCGGTGAAAGCAAAGCGCACTATCGATGCCCTGAGGAAACCACCAAAGTCTCCGCCGAAAACCAACTATGAGCGCATTACTTGAAAGGCATATCTCGAAGCGGAGCGGTCGGGAAGTACTGTCAGTGATCAAAGGTTAAAAGAACGACGAGCAGCTGGGAAAAAAATTGCCCAACTCGGCGAACAAGCGAACCAATCGTGCCCCCCGCTCAATGTGTCTAGCGACATCGTCGCTAATGCTTCGGGGATGGTGCCCGGTTATAGCAATCTTGGAGATTACCTGCCCGACGATGTACATTATGATTTCTTGGAGGTGGACGAACACAGATACGAGTACGGGAAGCCTCTCGTCAAAGATGAAAAATCTCTAACAACGATGATGCGAAGATTCCATAATTGGTACATGAAAACCTGCAGAGAGTCTGGGGGGACGGATACTTTGTATCTAAGAGTTAAAGAGGAGCACGACCTCGTTGGAACTGATCTGTTGCATGTTCCATTTGAGGAGTTCTTCCAGTTCTTCAATCAAAAGGCCCTCGATAAATTAACGGTCACTTGCTACTGTCTGTAAGTACTACTTCTGTCATTAAGTCTCTATATATAGCTCAGCTCTTTCATTGCATGTATTTATAATTATCCTCACTATATTATGCAGATTGAAGATCGTCGAGTGCAGAAAAGCAGAAATGTATGATATTGTGTTCATTAACACAAATCTCATAGATGAATTTCAGGTTAAAAAGAACGCCGAAGAGGCCGAGGCCAACTTGCTCAAATCATTGTTAATAAATCAAAACAAAGATTTAATACTCTTTCCTTACAACTTCAAGTGAGTGTTACTGTCGTGTGCATATTCGGTTTCCCTTATTACTCGAGCGAGGTTATAGTAATGTAATTGATGAGTTATGCATGCGTGCGCAGCTTCCACTATATTCTCCTGGAGATTAAGCTTGAGCGGGGACTAGTAACCGTCTTAGACTCGAGACGAAAAGATCCCGAGACCTATGCGGACATGACTAAAATTCTCAACAAGTAAGTTCAATCGATCATTATCGCACCATATCGGCAACTTTTTGTTCATTTCCTGATATCTCAAGTAATAATTATTTTCTTTGTCTTGCAGGGTTTGGAAACAGTTCACCGCAGAAGCTCCGGGACTGCCGAAGGAGCTGCGATATACATACCCGAAAGTAAGTACTACTAGCTAGCTAGTTGCGCGCATCTCCCGTTGATTCTAGCTACTTTCATCAATGCCATTTATAATGCTTCATTATCAGTTTGATTGACCTCTATTTCTCGTAAAGTGCTTGTGGCAGGAACAAGGGAATGATTACTGTGGATACTACGTGTGCGAGTTCATCTACAACGCGACTTTGAAAAATAAGCGGGGCTACTCTAAAAGACAATATGAAGTGCGTAAGCAATAATATTCACAATTTCATTTTATTACACCATCATTTCTGTTGAGTTTCATTCATATATATGTATTAACCCCCTTCTTCAAATTAGACGTGGCAGATGCGGAATGAACTCCTACCACAAGATCGCATGAAAGCAATTCAAGAGGAATTGGCGGGATTCTTTCTTGACCACGTCATCAATAAAGCCGGAGAATACCATGTGGAAGTTGAGTTCAAATGCTAGGGGATTGTAAGAGATCTTACATATTGTATATGTATGTAGCCAGTAGCGTCGGATAGATAATACGAAAACTTGTTGTTCGACCAATCTCTCGGAGAAGGAGAGGTCGATCACTTCTCTCGGTATGCATGACGAACTTCTGTACTTAATGGTTTCCTTCATTTTCTTACTAGCTAGCGTGTCGAGGGCCTCTCTATGTATAGTACGTAGCGTCGACCAAGCACGGAGATAAGAGATGACACTTCTCTCTATTAATTAATTAGCTACCTAACACAATATATGAAACACCTTAATTAACCATACAAAACCCCCAAATCCACCTCCCTGAACAGCTGACGCGTGGATGCCTATTGGTCCCGGTTGGTGCCACCAACCGGGACTAAAGGGCCTCCTGCCTAGGCTCGCAGCACCGGCCACGTGGAGGCCCATCTGTCCCGGTTAGTATAAGAACCAGGACTAAAGGCCTAGGCATTAGTAACGACCCTTTAGTCCCGGTTCCCCAACCGGGACAGATGGGCCTTATGAACCGGCATAAATGGCCCTTTTTCTACTAGTGTTCACATCTATTCAATAATAGGATGATTTGAGTTATAAAAATAATTAACAATTGAAAAACTTTGTTCGCTAGTACTATACCATGTGAGATAGTTACAGTAGGTTGTAGAGCTTTATGATTTGGTGTACTTAGCTAGTAGTCATACTAATTTCAGGGGCTAAGTGGCAGTTATATTGGAGTGCTGGATTTATTGACTTCATCTTGGAAGGCTGAGTGGTCCAAGAAGACATGATCAAATATGTTTATTGATTGCATGCATTGGTGGCACCCATGGGATCCCAATGACCAGAGCTGACCAAGAAGCTCTTGAACCTGAGATGGCAAATTAACCATTGATTTTATTGCGCATGTGATAGGATTAAAATAATGTGATTCTAATTGTCTTACCAGGATCGCTTCCCATACTTAGGATGTCTGCATCGTAGGACGATATGATTGAATGGAGCGGAGACGCGGGTGCGAGCACACAAATCAGCAATTGGTGCCGAGCATAGCACAACATGAACAACATTTTTTTCGACTTTAGGAGCTCTCCGCTCCCAATTTCATTTGCAGCAATGAAACTGATAATACAAAGCAAGTTTCATGGTCACAAGGATCAGCCATGATTTTAAATTAGCAGACAGCGAGAACTCTACAGCCAACTACTTATTACACGAATACGGGTAGATAGCAACCCAACATCGCGACACAGGAAAGAACCAATCCCAATACCAAAACTGATGAACCAGAAATACTAATCAAAATACAGTACCGCAACTGTATCTAATCTACCTTAGTGCTCCACAAAACTCCATCTCGCCCTGCTAATCTAAGCACCAAGTGCCCAGCCTCTTCTTGTGCTGAAAATCTGAGCCGCAACCTGCAGAAGCCACCTTGCTCCTCTCGCTTGCATGGCTCCATGTCCTCGTTTCTGTATACCAGATCAAAATTTAAGCCATCGAGCAGCCTGTGCAATCACACTACTCGGGTCGTAACGAAACACATTCCTAAAACAATCGTTATTCCTATATTTTCATGATGCTCAAATCACTGCTGTACACCAACTAAATATATGGACAACAACATGAACAACATTTGCGGCAGAAACAAATAATAATTCATTTATAGGTGGTGATTAAGTACCCAACAAACAAATCTGACTGGACTCATCAGTAAAATCTTGAGGTGACGAACCACCGGTAGAGAAGGGATTGTGTGGTGGGGAGAAAATTTTTTGCAGAGAGGTTGAAGATGGAGGGGCAACCTAGTGGATCAGAGAAGAATGGATGCTAGCCTGGGGGGGGGGGACGCTCAAGGGCGTCGAACGTCGATGGCGCGGAGAAGGCAGACGTCTCCTCACGTGGCCGAGGTTAGGTCCTGTCCCGCCATGCTGTTCTGACCTCCATGGAAGCCAAGCGAGGTGGCTGCGGCCGTGGAGGATCTGGCCGGCGCCTGACCTAGTCGATCTCCTTGTTCTCTTCTCTTCTCTTCTGATGAGGTGAGGAGGAGAGGGTGGGAGACAAGGCCGATTGCTTAGGGGGAGAGGATAGGGGCGAAGGCCGGCGGTGAGGAGCCGTGAGGGGGGCCACTGTCTGCTCGAGGTTGTGGTCGCCGGCGTTGCCGGGCAGGATTCGTCCAACCAGCCAGATTGGGAGAAAGGGGAGAGAGGTCGGGGGTAGGAGGAGTCGAACCTGCATCACGATGTGCTTCTGGTGGGGAGACAGCCCGTCGGGCCCAATATAACACCGAGCGTCCAAAAATGCTCATGGAGCAGCGGCCCAGCACGGTGAGCGGTGGATATATTAGCGAACGAAACGAGCTTAGACACGATTCACTGCTAATCCGACGGTCAAAAATGCTTAGAATTGACAATCCGACGGCCGGAAACGCTAATGACCTGAGAGGGCTGGAAAAGTGCTCAGTTTTAATGTCTTAAAATTTGTGCATGTTAAGCATACGAATTTTCTGGTTATTTTGCTAATTCTCAGCTGGCTAATTCTAATACTACCTCCGTTCCTAAATATAAGTTTTTCTGGACATTTTAAATGGAGTACAACATAAAGATGTATGTAGACATATTTTAGAGTATAAATTCACTTATTTTGCTTCGTATGTAGTCAGTCGTTGAAATCTCTAAAAAGACTTATATTTAGGAACGAAGGGAATAGATCTCAATCGTCTTAAAAGATGCATTCTAAAATGCTGTTTGGAAGTGTACAACTGTAGCGATAACAAACTTGTTTGTTTCAAGCGACTGTCTAATCTTGGCATAGGGTGTGTACCAGGAAAGCGCTTACCCACGAGTAAACAGAGGCGACGGCTTGTGTATCTTGTATCGCCGATGTCTCCGGAAGCACGAAGCACCGCCGCACTTTTCCCCGTCTCGAACCCCGAGGGCATGTCCAAGAGGTGCTTGCTGGTTGCCGGTGACGAGGTCCCATACCAGGAGAAGCCGGGGTCGGAGGCGAGGCTGCGCCAGAACTTGCAGACGGAGGAGGCGCGGGGGACAAAGGAGGGCTGTGGGGGTAGGCGAAGGAGGGAGGATCTCGGGGAGCAGGTCCTCGTCTCATCGTCCAGCGGCGCCGCCGCCAACGACGGAGGTGGAGGCTCCTCATTGGGATTGCGTTGGACTTGCTTTTTTAGACAATCTTTGCATTTTTTTTATTTTTGAGGGGCTCTTGCGTTGGACTATTTTTTTTAGGGTAACTAGGGACTTTATTAAGCAGTAATCAACATCGGAATACAAATAATGTCTGGTACTGTCCCTAGCCAAATGTGGCGACCTACAGCGAGAGAAGATGTCGCTTTCGCCAGTGCATGGGCTTCGAAATTATTTTCTCTATGTTCAAACTTGAACTTGACATGGTGGAAATCCCTTCTCCTCTCCGATATTTCATGTAACACCGGTGCATAGTGTGTCGCCAATGCTGTTCCTATCTTGTTCACCACTTCCAGACAATCGGAAGAAATCAGCAAGCGGGTTAGATTTAGGTCCATAGCCAAAGCTAGAGCTTCATTGCATGCATGTGCCTCCAAAGCAGCTGCATCGTTCAAACCATCGAAGACCAGTGCCGAAGCCCCCAGGAAAAGACCTTCCTTGTCTCTGCATATCACCGCTGCTGCCCCAACATGGCCCTTCCTCGATATACCCCCATCCACATTGAATTTTGCTTCATTTTCCTCCGGCGGAAGCCATGCTTTGTCCCGTGGCCGGGTACCAACAGCCGTCATAGCGATCGGGTTTTCCCGCTTCACTGCAATCTCTAGGTCCTAAAGATACCTCGTGATAAAACACCAAGTAGACAGTGGGCTCTGCATTGTCATGGATTGCTTTACTTCGCGCCCATCATATAGCCCACATAGTGATCAGGGCTTTTGCAAGCTCCGGTTCATTTAATGTTTCAAATAACCAGAATAACCACAACCTGGGATCTGGTGATCTATTAGAAATGACATGTTCTAGTACCTCTTCTTCACCAAGTGCCCACACACAGCGAGCCATGCGGTAGTCAAACAAAGAGTGACGCCAAGTATCTTCCTGTGCATTGCATAAAGGGCAGGCCGCTGTGTCTGCCATCTTTCGGTGGTGTCGAGTTACCCCTGTTGGCAATGAGGTATGTGCGAGGCGCCAGGCAAACACCCTGACCTTCGACGGCACCCTCGCCTTCCAGAGGCGGGACCAATCCCGCTTGGTCGAGGCCTGATCGGATGTGCTTGTGCCATGCTCTATCCAATCCTCCCGCTGATACTTTATACCCGTTAACATCATGTACGCTGATTTGACCGAGAAGATACCTCGCTTGTCATAGTGCCACGCATAAAAATCATCTTGCAGCCTTGAGCTCAACGGGAATAGCATCCACGTCTGGGCCAACAAAATGTTCGACGAGCATCTGTTTTTTCCACGTTCTCGTGACCGAGTCGATCAACTCCGAGACCTGTTGCGGTGGATCAGCCCTCAAAGCACACAAAGGCCGCAATTTATAGTCACGTGGTATCCAGTTATCGCTCCAGATGTCAGTATCCTCACCTGTCCCCACTCTTTTGATAATTCCGAGTGCTAGGATCTCCTTACCCTCCATAATAGAGCGCCAAACCTGAGAAGGATGACTACCTAATGAAGCCTCAAGGATGCTGCATTGTGGGTAGTACCGTGCCTTAAGCACCCTCGCGCTTAGAGAATCGGGGTCCTGTAGAAGGCGCCAAGCTTGTCGGGCTAGCAAAGCTAGGTTAAAGAGTTCAATATCTCTAAAACCCATTCCTCCCATGAACTTGGGCTTGCACATAGTATTCCAAGACACCCAAGCCATTTTCCTTTCTCCTCTTTTGCTGCCCCACCAAAACTTCATGAGTAGCCCATTAATATGCTCACACAAACCTCTTGGCAATTTGAAACAAGCAATAGAATATGTTGGTATGGATTGTGCCACCGATTTTATTAGAACTTCCTTCCCTCCAGCAGATAAGCACTTTTCCATCCATCCTTGTACCTGCTTCTATATTCTCTCTTTTAAGTACCGAAAGCACCCCTCCTTTGAACTGCCAACTTCAGTTGGTAGCCCAAGATATTTCTCCGACAGCGATTCGTTATGCACATCAAGCAACCCTTTTACCTCATTCCTCAATGTATCTGGCACACCTTTGCTGAAGTAGATAGACGATTTGTCTGTGTTGATACGTTGGCCTGACGCATCGCAATATTTCTTCAACAACTCTCGGACTTTTGCTGCACTCTCCGTGTTTGCCTCAAAGAAGAGCAAACTGTCATCCGCAAAGAGGAGGTGATTTACCGCCGGCGTTGTGGCCGCAACAGAAACTCCTCTAATCCCTTCTTCTTGAGCTTTCAGTAAGCAAGAGAGGCCTTCAGCCGCCAGCAGAAATAAATAAGGGGAAATAGGGTCCCCTTGTCACAAACCCCGTGATGGCCTGAAAGCATCCAGAATTCCACCATTAAAAAGAACTGAGAAAGAAACCGAAGATACACACCTCATGATGGTTTCAGTAAACCTCGGGCTGACACCCAACTTCAGCATCACCGCTTTGAGATACGGCCACTCAAGCCTATCATAGGCCTTCATCATGTCAAGCTTCAGTGCACAGAAGCGATTGCCCTTCACCCTTCTCGTTTTCATGTAATGCAGGCATTCATAAGCTGTAATAAAGTTGTCTGTAATCAGACGCCCAGGGACAAAAGTTGACTGCTCTTCAGAGATCACATCCGGAAGGATTATCTTCAGCCTGTTAGCTAAAACCTTGGAAGCGATCTTGTAGATCACATTACAAAGGCTTATCGACCGAAATTGTCCTAATATTTTTGGACTTGCAATCTTGGGAATCAAAACGATGAGCGTGTTGTTGATATCCTCCGGTGAATCATCTCCTTCAAGTAGTCTTATTACCATACCTGTCACCTCCTCGCCACAAAGATCCCAATGCCGCTGAAAAAAGTGTGCTGGAAAGCCATCTGGGCCGGGAGCCTTTGTGGGAAACATCTGGAATAATGCCTCTTTTACCTCGTCTCTACTGTACCTCGCGTTCAGACGGGCGTTCATTGCTGCATCGACTCTTCGTGGTATATGTGACAGCACCTCCTCGATCCCAATACAGCCCTCTGAGGTATACAAATTCTCATAAAAGGCACTTGTCATATCCGCCAATTCTCGTGGATCCCAGCAGGTAGTTCCATCACCGCGCTCCAAACTGTTGATCTTATTTTTTGCTTTCCGTGAACTCGCCTTCTTCTGGAAATACTTTGTATTTGCGTCTCCTTCTGATAGCCATTGCACTCAGGCACGCTGCCTCATCATTACCTCTTCTCGGAAGGACAGCTCGACGATTGTAACACCCCGGATGTAACTTTCGATATTTGTAACTCCAACTCTTGCCATTTTCGGCTATGTGTTATGATATTCCCTCCGTGGTCGGGTTTTGTCTTTTGTTTTGTTTTTTTTTCATGTCATGCATATCATATCATGTCATCATGTGCATTGCATTTGCATACGTGTTCGTCTCATGCATCCGAGCATTTTTCCCGTTGTCCGTTTTGCAATCCGGCGCTCCCATCTCCTCCGGCGCACCCCTCTTGTTTTCTTTCGTGAGCGGTTGTCAAACGTTCTCGGAATGGACCGAGGCTTGTCAGGTGGCCTTGGTATACCACCGGTAGACCACCGGTCAAGTTTCGTTCCATTTGGAGGTCGTTTGGTACTCCAACGGTTAACCGGGTAACCGCAGATGCCTTCTGTGTGTTGCAGCAAAAAACCCCTCTCTAAACAGCCCAAAACCCACCAAACTCTCTTCCATGCTCTAGGTCGTTCGATCATGATCGTGTGGGCGAAAACCGCACCTCATTTGGACTCTCCTAGCTCCCTCTACCTATAAATTTGCATCTCTCCCGATATACATTCGCAGTCCAACCCTAGTCCCCTTCCCCTCTCCGCGGGCGGACGTGTCCGTACCGCCGCCAGACGAAATCGCGCCGCCGCCCCGACGAATCAGCCGCCGCCACGTCGCCTCCCACCTCGCGCCCCGCCGCCGCGGCCCTCCAGGCCCACCGCGGGCCCGCGCGACCCCGCAGCCGCCGCCGCCTGCCGGCGCGCGCCCGAGGCCGCCGTCCTTCCCCGCGTCCACCGGCCGGCCCCGCCACCATCTCCGCCGCCGTCCGCCGCCCGCGGCCCCGCCGCCATCTCCGCCGCCCCGGCCACCCGTTGCCGGCGCGAGCCCGCGGCGCCCCACCTCGCCGCGCGCCCAAGCGCCTCCTTTCCTCTCCCGACGCCGGCCGCCGTCGCCCCTTCCTCTCCCGTCGCCGGCGAGCCCGAGCTCCCTCGAGATCCCGATCCAGTACGAAGGTTGACTTTCCCCGAGACCCCCGACAATTTCAAAGTCTTTGAATTTTACGATATGTGCCCATGTTCATAGCATCATAACCCTCGGCATATAGCTCCGTTTCGCGCGTGTAATATATCAAATTGTTCGTCTCGTGATGCTCTACATTTTGTTCAATTGCACCATATTTAGAGTCCATCTTGATGCCCAAATCTCTGGTGCAAGAGTGCTACTTGCTGTTATCTGTTGTTACTTAGTAGAACTTGGAGAATTGTTATTTTTGTATCATTTAATCTGTGCATCTTATGGGCATGAGCTCTACATGTGTTTTGTTGTATGCCATGCCATCTTTCCAGTGGTGTATGCCATGTATTTTTGTGATCTCTGTGGTGACTAGCACAAGCATGCAAACTAGGCCCCATAATGTTTCTGATTTCAGGGACAGGATTTTCTCGAAGTCTTTGTCTGCTGATATTTTGTTGCCATGTAAACTTGATGCTACAGAGAGATCCATGCATATTTTGGAGATATTCAGTAAGGATGTTTTGTAGATATTGTTGTAATTGATCCATTTCTGCCCTTGTGTGTAATTATGGAGTGCCATAGCATGACTTAATCTTGCTCTACTTTGGCTATAAAATATTTCTGGCAGATTGTTCACGTGTTATTCAATTTTGCCAAGCTTGTTGTAGTTGTTTCATTCATGATATGTATTTTATCTTGCCATGGATAGCTTCATAAACATGCCATCTTACTGTAGGTATGCTTGTTTTGTCATGCATTGCTTTGTGGGGAGGGCATCAAGCTCACCAAGATGCCTTCATATTATTGTTTCTGCCATGCTCTGTTTTCTGCCAAGTCTGGAAGCTGTTAACGAAACTTGCTATGTTTACATGGTTGCCATCATATCTTCTGGTCCTTTTTGGGTTATGGTCAGTAAGGGACTTTGGTCATATGTATTTAGTAGAATACTGCCATGCCTTGATTTTCCATGTTAAGTCCTGCAGCATGTTGTTTTCGTGCTCTGAACATTGCTACCTGATGCTGTTTCAGACATGTCCAGTAATTTCACCAAGTCTGTGATCCTGTTATCTTTTGCACTTTTGCCATGCTTGTTTGAGCTTGTTATGTTGTGAACTAGCCGTAGCTCACTGTTCATCTTTTGTCAAGCATCTCCTGTAGGTTACTGCCATATGCTTTGTTGCTACGTTGGAGTGCTGTAGTATTGTTACTTGTTGCATTTTAAGTGCTATCATGCTGTTAATCGCAGATTCGTGTCATTCTTGTTTTGCTTGCCATTTGCAAACCGTGCATCCGTTTCCGGTGATCTTTATATCGATTTCGACCGAAATCATCTCATCTTTCCAGTGGCATGCTTGGTTTGCCAAGTTACTGCCTAGTTCATCATTTTCCTCCCGGAGCACGCATATGCATCGCATATCATATCTTGCATATCATTCATGTATTGCATCATGTTGCTTGTGCATTTCCCGTGATTGATTGAGGTTCCGTTGCTTGTGTTCTTTTTGTGGGTAGAGCCGGGAGATGAGTTCGTGAATGAGGAACCTGTTGTGTACGCTTACGAGGATCAAGTTTTCGACAACTCTGAGAACCTTGCAGGCAAGATGACCACCCCTCGAAATCACTTCTATCTTTGCTTTGCTAGTTGTTCGTTCTATTGCCATGCTGCGCTACCTACCACTTGCTATATCATGCCTCCCATATTGCCATGTCAGCCCCTAACCATCCTTTCCTAGCAAACCGTTGCTTGGCTATGTTACCGCTTTTGCTCAGCCCTTCCTATAGCGTTGCTAGTTGCAGGTGAAGTTGAAGTTTGTTCCATGTCGGAACATGGATATGTTGGGATATCACAATATCTCTTATTTAATTAATGCATCTATATATTTGGTAAAGGGTGGAAGGCTCGGCCTTATGCCTGGTGTTTTGTTCCACTCTTGCCGTCCTAGTTTCTGTCATACCGGTATTATGTTCCTTGAGTTTGCGTTCCTTACGCGGTTGGGTGATTTATGGGACCCCCTTGACAGTTCGCCTTGAATAAAACTCCTCCAGCAAGGCCCAACCTTGGTTTTACCATTTGCCACCTAAGCCTTTTTCCCCCGGGTTTTCTAGAGCCCGAGGGTCATCTTTATTTTAAACCCCCGGGCCAGTGTTCCTCTGAGTGCTGGTCCAAACTAGAGCCCTTTGCAGCGCCACCTTGGGGAAACTCGAGGATTGGTTTTAGTTGTATGGACTGCTCATCCGGTGTGCCCTAAGAACGAGATATGTGCAGCTCCTATCGGGATTTGTCGGCACATTCGGGCGGCTTTGCTGGTCTTGTTTTACCATTGTCGAAATGTCTTGTAAACCGGGATTCCGAGACTGATCGGGTCTTTCCGGGAGAAGGTTTATCCTTCGTTGACCGTGAGAGCTTATGATGGGCTAAGTTGGGACACCCCTGCAGGGTATTATCTTTCGAAAGCTGTGACCGCGGTTATGAGGCAGATGGGAATTTGTTAATGTCCGGTTGTAGAGAACTTGTCACTTGACCCAATTAAAATACATCAACCGTGTGTGTAGCCGTGATGGTCTCTTCTCGGCGGAGTCCAGGAATTGAACACGGTTTGAGTTATGAATGACGTAAGTAGGAGTTCAGGATCACTTCTTGGTCATTACTAGATGACGACCGTTCCGTTGCTTCTCTTCTCGCTCTCTTTTGCGTATGTTAGCCACCATATATGCTTATTGCCTGCTGCAGCTCCACCTCATTACACCATCCTTTCCTATAAGCTTAAATAGTTTTGATCTCGCGGATGTGAGATTGCTGAGTCCTCGTGACTCACAAATTCTACCAAAACATTTGCAGGTGCCGACGATGCCAGTGCAGATGATGGGATCGACCTCAAGTGGGAGTTCGATGAGGAACGTGGCCGTTACTATGTGTCTTTTCCTGATGATCAGTAGTGGAGCCCAGTTGGGACGATCGGGGATCTAGCATTTGGGGTTATCTTATTTTCATTTGGATCTTGACCGTAGTCGGTCTATGTGTGTATTTTGGATGATGTATGAATTATATTTATGTATTGCGTGAAGTGGCGATTGTAAGCCAACTCTTTATCCCATTCTTGTTCATTACATGGGATTGTGTGAACATGACCCTTCTTGCGACAAAACCACAATGCGGTTATGCCTCTAAGTCGTGCCTCGACACGTGGGAGATATAGCCGCATCATGAGCGTTACAACGATCATGTCCTGCACCCGTTTCTCATCAGGACCGGGACCAACCCTCAACGGGTCAGCTCGATAACCTGCCAGCTGCTGCCTCAGATCTCTCAGCTCCTTCCGGACAGAGCCGAACATTTGTCTGCTCCACCGTTTTAAACTTGCTGCAACGTTGTTCAGCTTGTGCGCCAGCTCACCTACTGTGTTTGCTGGGAGTGAAGCCTCCCACGCTTGTCCCAGAGCCTCGCCGAACCTGTCGTCAGTTTCCCATGTGCACTCGTAGTGGAAAGGTTTCTTCAGTGAGTGTCTCAAGCTACTGTCTTCCAACTCATTTGACAAGACGATCAGGCTGTGGTCAGACTTTGCTGCGGTGAGGTGTTCAACTGATGCAAAGGGAAACAAAGCCGACCACCTGGGAGTAGATAGGGCCCTGTCTAGTCGTACGCGGCAGAACTCTCCCCCCACCACACTCTTTTCAAAAGTCCAATCCAATCCCTTATACCCCAAGTCAGCTAGGTTGCAAACATCAACAGCTTCTCGAAAACCTGCAATTTGTGCACTGTCCCGTTCATTTGGTCCCATTTGTTCCTCTGGCCGAACAATCTCATTGAAATCCCCCATGCACACCCAAGGCAGCGTGCTTTCACCTCTTAGGATCTTCATCGTATCCCATGTTTTGTACCTCAAGCTCCTGTTTGCATCTCCATAAAAGCAAGATAAACACCAAGGTTCCTCCCCAGGTTGGGAAATCACCGAGTCAATATGATACTCAGAAAAGGTTTTTATTTCGAGATTGATATTATTCTTCCAATACAAGCACAAACCCCCACTTCTTCCACTACTCCCTACTCCAAAACTACTGCTAAAACCTAACCTACTCGCCAAACCTTCCACTCGGTACTTTGCCAATTGAGTTTCAACAATGCATAGCACCGACGGCGCACTAGCCTCCACAAGATCGCGGAGCTCACGAACTGTCGCAGGGTCGCCAATTCCTCGACAGTTCCAGCACATAGTCATCATTGGGCTCGGCGGTCCTCCTCTCTGGAGGCCGCCTTAGCTGTGTACTCACCTCCATCCACAACCATCCCCTCATCCTGCTTCCTCCGCTTCACCACCTGCACTTTCTCTGGCGTAGATGTCGTTTCATTGGCGCCTGAAGAGGTAGCACCCTCAATACGGAGGACCGAACCTGCCACTCTGCTAGCTAAATTCGGGACCGGTTGGCCCCTTACATTGACACTGCCATCCGCTGCCACCAGCCGCTTGCGGGCTCCTTTCTCACCCCCCTCTTCGCCGTGCTGGTACCCCAGATCAGACTCCATTCCATCCATCTCTGCCCGCTGTGTATCAGCAGCAACCACCTCCTCTCCAAAATCACCTCTCCCTCTTCCACCCCCCGAGCCCCTTCCTCCTCGGCCTCCCCTTTGTTCTCTACCAGCATCCTTCCATCTACCTCTTCCTCCACCATCCCCTCTCCCTCTCCCCCCTAAACCATTCGAAGGTTCTCGGGTCATGAAACCCGTCACCACATTCATCAGCTAAGTGTCCCATTCTTCCACAAGCAAAACAGAAGTCTGGGAGCTTCTCATAGTAGACACTATATCTCTTGTACTCCTTTAAAGTAATTGGCACAAAACGGACCAGTGGGATATTGACATCCACATAAACCCTAACTCGTAGGGTACTAGCCGGGTTTATTCTTCCCTCGTTCATGATCACGTTGAAAGGTGGATCCCCCACCTTTGCAGCAACTTTCTCAGCCAACTCTCTCCTCCTCGTAAGGCCATCTGGCAACCCCTTCACTCTCGCCCAGACCGGTATCTTGTTTAGTCTGTAACCTTTGACATCTGAAAAACCATCATATTCTTGTAGCACCATCGTAGCCCTCCTAAACAGCCACGGCCCCCCGTCCATGATCTTCCTCCAATTGCCTAAGCAGTGGCATTGAACTAAGAATAAATTCGGGCCTTTGACGTTGGAGGTACCCCTTGTGCCGCCGCCCACGCATTGCGCATCTGTGACATCAGTGCTGCATGGCTGAAAGGTTGTGTGGTATGAACGCGAAATAGAGCCAACCAGCGCACGTCATTGATGAGTTCATCCACTTCTTCCGAGAAATCAAGCTCTTCCTCCTCCCGGCCATGCAGCTTCATCCCCGCGAATTGATCTTCCAGATCTGGATCGGGGCCATAGTAATCGCCAAACTCCTCCTCGACCCCCTCTGCCTGGTTCCGCACGTCCTGCGAATTATGATCTTGCCTATCCTTCCCCCTAGTCTCTTCCTCAGCCCCCCTCTCGCCTGCCCTGATCTACTTGGCCGAGCCGCCGCCACCATCGCTACTACCTCCGCCATCGCTCCCCCCTTCCCCCCTTGCACCTGAGCCGTTGGATCCGCCATGCACGCACGCACACACGTCGGAAGATGATAGATCTCACCGACGGCCAGAGAAGATCGGCAGCTGGAGAGATTTTACGTGGACTCCAGCAGGATCGCCGGAGGATAGGTGGAACCCTAGGCGAAAACCCTAGGGGAAAAGCAAATACTTGCGTTGGACTAGTGGCACCCGTGCGAGTGTGGCAGGCCCAATGTGGCAAGGAAACCACGCTGAAGTTGTGAGCCCAAAACGCACCATGAGAAGCCCATGATGAGTGTAACTGTTTTAAGGCAGTTTTTCTGTTTACCATTACACAACGTGCCAAACATGTAACCACGACCAGATTCTTCAAATAATACTTGGAACAGAAATCCTGGACAAAAATGTGGAATGTAGATATGCCCTCACAAGTTAAAATCTTTCTCTGGAGTATACCTGATCATGCCATCGGGCCGGGCTCGGGCCTAGAAATCAAGCTCGATGGTTGGGCCGAGCTGGGCTTAGGCTTGCGAAAAGCCAGAATTTAGCCGCAGTCGGGCCGGGCTGGTTGTGCCATGTTGGGCTTTCTCGGGCTCAGGCCCGATTTTTTAGGCCCAATGGTCGGGCCGGGCTGGGCTTAGGCCTAGATTTTCAGCATCGGGCTTTTTTGGCCCGGCCCAAAGCCCGACCAGGGCCGACACATGCCAAGGTATACTCTGGAGACTCGCGCAACAATCCCTGCCTATTGTTGACTTATTGCATCACATAAACATGTCAACTAAAACAAGCTGCATTTCTATGTAGAGCTGTGGATTCTTTGCAATACTCCCTACTGCACTGTAATTAATATGGCTCGTGTGTGGGCACCACTTGATCCAGATCTGGTTGAAAGCATTAGGGAACATGCAAAGAGGTGGATTTTTTTTCTCTTCTAGATCCCATCCCACATGATGATTTCGTTCTTGTCCTGGTCACTCTTTGGCGATCTAGCACTCCATGAGGAAGGCATTGCATGAGCAGATTTTCCAATCTCCGTTTGCTATGCACAACTCTATTTCCAATCTCCGTTTGCTATGCTACATCGGGAACTAGCCGAGTGCAAATCAAAGAAATCGCAAGTGACTACACCTGTACCGCCGAGTTCAATCTTGAGAGGAATCCAACGAGGGCACTTTTAGTGCTGTCTGTCGGGATGCAACTGGCAAATACTAGGAAGTGCCTTTTGTTCGGGTGGCACGGTTAACTGATCCAAGATATGCCTTGAAGCACTGGCTTGCCGGGTGTCACTAGTGCTAGCACTGGATCTCCTCTTATCACATGTGTTGATCGCCTCGGACTGCCAGGTTGTGATTAACGATGTACATAGAGACATAGGGAGCTCTCCTTCAAGCATCTTGAAGGAGATTAGAACCACTGCTATCCAGTTCGAGATGTGTTCCTTCATCTTCGAAGGAAGAACTACCAATGTTGAGGCTCATAGCCTCGCTAAACACGATTTCAGGTTGGGATTAGGGTCAATGTTTTAAATAGCGGGCTATTGCCAAATAGCGGCGGACCTCAAAATCAGCTATAGCGGAGCTATAGCGGGCTATAGCAGGCTATAGCGGGCTATTTGTACATAGGATCATTTAACGGCACCCTGCTGAAAAGGCTATATAGTGGGCTATAGCCGGCTATTTAAAACATTGATTAGGGCGTCAGCTTTGGCTCCTTAACCCACCAGACCTTCATTGTATTCCTATGAACAATGATTGGTTAATAAAGTGTGTTCAGATTAGAAAAACATGACATATGTGATAAGCAATCCAAACAATTTAAAAAAAAGTGCCAAACATGTATTTGCCTTTGGTGTACACAACCATAAGAAAAGATTAGATGAACCGGTTTTCTTTTATGAGGAACTGGCAATTTGCTGCTGATATATTAAGGAGTAAATGTGATCCCGTTTTTATACATGTATTTGGCTTTCGTGTACACCATCATAAGAAAAGATATAGATGTATTCGCTAAAGAAAATCGTTAAAGCCATTCGGATAAAGCTGCCGGACCTAACCTCATAATTTTTGTATGATACAAACAAAAAACATCAGGTTCACAATCATGAAGATCGTGCCAAATGCTCCGAAGCTGAACCATCTCAAACAGAGACAGCGGTAGGGAATTTGCAGTGTGGTAGTACACTTTCAGCTCCAAATTTAAAAGTATTTTTGGTGACACTAGTATGAGTACAGGCCGAAAGAACAGTGGGCGTACGAGCAGCTCATTGAGTAGGAACATCCCTTATTCGCAAAAAGAAAAAAGAAAAAAAAAAAAGAGTGAACATCCCGGTAGCGCATAGGCATGCTTACTTAGAAATGTACAAGCCAGCTAGTCACCAACAAATCGAATTTTTGACCAAATTCAGTGAGGACAAGCCTCAAGGAAGGGGTTGCATATCATCTTATTAATTGGCACTTCCTTCACCCTAACACATATATAACAGCCATTTTTTACTCTTGATAGCAACAAGGAGTACTTTCACCAGAGTGAAACAACAGCATGTTCTTACCATGCCTTTTGACCCTGCGTTCAATATGAAATACTCCCTCCATTCACTATTATAAGATGTTCTAATAATACTGAAAGGAGGGGGTATTAAATATCCATGGTGCCCAAAACTGAAGAAATAAGACTACACATAAAACATAGCTACAACTAGTTTGTACCAGTCAAATCATATTAGTGGCTAAACTTGCAGCCCCACGGGCTAAACAGAGACGATTAAATGTGCAATAGCCATAACTGCATGCATTCAGTTTTCTTTCTGCATCAACACATTCAGCAGCTTCAAAATCGAGGGCTATGAAAATGAAGCATGGGCAGCAGAGATAACAACAGACAGCTTCATCATAAAGACTGCAGAGTTTGTTTAGCTACAGAGCGGCAGAGGGTAAAACAACACTTCTGAATGTAATCCGAGTGAGATAATTCATGTCAGAACAGCTTTCCACATCATGAGCAACAAACAACGAATTCAACAGGACTCGCACACTGGGCATTCCGGCAGCAAACATGTGATGTCTACCCTCCACAAGGAATAATGTGATTCAGACACCTGCCTGAACCCTGATCATGCTACAAATTCAACTCATAGTAGCATCACTGCAGCAATGATACCTTTTCGACACACAAAGTTTTGTCTAATAAGAATCCAAAAACACGCACACACGCTCACTATAAAAAAGGGAACGCCATGGGACAAAACATAAGCAGAGATTTGAAGTTGAACCCTCGACCTGACACAATGGGACATCAGCAAACAATGGCACAACCCACACTTTGGCTTGCATCAACATGCTTGCTTGAGAGCATAGAAAAAAATGAACAGCGAGATTAACTGACAGGGCCAATGCTAATTATTAATCCAAACCAATGATTCTGTCTTCATGCCAGTTGACTAGTGTATACAAAAGACCCGGTATGCACAACATACAAAATGGACAAATCTACGCAGAGGGTGGGGGGGAGCCACTTCTTCATCTCAACCACCGGAATGCATTCCTGCAGAGCAATCAATTTAATCAGTCAAACGACATTCATGGAAAAGCTGTTAAAGTTATATCTCACAATTTCTGTATGACTCAAACAGTAAAACATTGGCTTCACTAGTATTGTGGACAAGTGCCAAAAGCTCCAATTTTGGATCCCTTCAGCAGTAACACAAATACACCAATGCCAACCACACAAACATAGAGAAGCAATAGCTAATTTGTAGAATAGTGGCATGCCTAGAAATTCTAATGTCACCATCTGGTTTTTTACTACCTTTGATCTTAGCTTATCAAATTAGAGGCTAAAGATGTTAGTGGTTATAATAAGTCCATTAAATGCCAATTCTGGACAGCCTAGCTTATCAAATTATTTCAACGGAAAGGTGTAGTTGGTCCCGGGAGTAGTACGCCCCTTTATCGCACCCGTCAACCTCATGCAGAGATTCGTGCCGTAGTCAGTGAAGCCACATAAGATTTACAGCAGCAGCGCGTTTATCCAGTGCTTTTGACTAAACTAATTGCGGTGGACCTATGCACATAGGTCTAGATATAGGCAGGAGCCAGCAGGGACTAGGCTGCTAGTGTATAGGCCAGACAAGAGTGACAGGCAGGTCACTGTTCAATACCAGTGTCCAGTGCGGGGTGGCACGTGATGCGTGTACTACTGTTTAAGGCAATTCTCGGCCACGCTTTTTTGGAGGCATTTTTCTAAAGGCATTGGACTTTGCTTGGGAAGAAGTCTGGCGTAGATTTTTATCCGAGACAACGCCTCTACGCGAAATTTTGTATCGACATTAAGGAATGTGGATTAATCAAACTTCAGACAAAACCCAAGATTGATGGAGTGAGGCGTTATAGTGAAGGGCTTCAGGCGGGCTTTTTCTCAATAAAAAATTAAATTGAAATACATCAATTTTTTTAAAAAATATCAATTTTGTTCTTTAAATACATATAGATGTTATTTAAGTATATGTAAAATACATTAAAAATGGATCAAAGCGGAGAACAGAATTCCATCCGCTAAGATCGCCGCCCATGGTTTTCATCCGCGCGGATGAAAACGGATGTGGGCTAACAAAATGGGTCGTGCAAACCAATTTGTCGGACAAACCAATTATATGGTATGAAATTTCATTATCGTTTAGAATTTTTTTTTTTGCTAAATACTGAAAAACCCAAGGGTGCATCAAAGTCTAGTCTCCCAGCCTATACCATACATGTGCGTGGGCATATTTAGATGTATATATCGTTCCAAATGCACGGGCACCTGCAAATGACGGCAAAGTCTATTTTAGTGTTAGTTTTTCTTTTGTCGTCTGCTGATGACAACAAACCCTTTCTTTGTCGCCTGCCCGACGAAAAGTTGATGGCAAAGATGCCCCCTGAAGGCAAATTAGCTGTTTCCGTAGTGCTCGATTCATTTATGTTGTGCGGTCATCCAATAGTTAGTATACGAACGATGGTATCAATTTTAGTACCACCTTGCTTCTTAAACTAGTGAAGAGTAGATGTGCCCACGCCCATCTACCATGCCGTATAGTATGGTTGTTCGCTCAACAATATAAATATATACATATATTCATAATTCGATTAATTTGGTATATTGTTTGGTTTTTGGTATTTACTTGGAGCTGGTACATTCAGTCGACAGAATCTTACTTGGACCTAGTACATTCATCAGACACAATCATACTTGGCCCTTACACATTCAGCAGGACAACCCTACTTGGACCTGGTACTTCCATCCAACACAACCATACCTGAACCTGGTACATTCAATCGACACAACCATACTTGGATCTAATACACTCATCAGACACAACCATACTTGGACCTCACACTCACACATTCAGCAGGAGCACACCAGGGTCGTGGGCCCACAGGCCCAGCCGAGCCCTCCTAGGCCCATAAAGCTCCCGCCCTCACGCTGCTGCCGGCACGCCGTCGGCGCCGCCGCCCCATATTGAGCCGGTTCGAATCCGCAGCTCCAACATCTAGATCCATGGCGTCGCCTATGTTGTGTGGTGAGTCGAAAAGAGGACAGAGAAGCTACTCCATATCGATCTTGTTGTCATCCATTTCCGTCTAACATCTGGGTTTGTAGGAAGAAGAGATGTGTGTAATCTGCGGAAGGACGAAGAGGACCGGGAGGCTTCTGGATTCGGATTTGATTTTGGAATCACGGGCCGGCACACCTGAATATACAGTGACCGGGATGGTGACATGTCTGCAGAATCTTTGTCCACTAGTAGAAAAAGAGGCTTCCATACGCCCCCATTAGTCCCTAAAATAATCGAACCGCGACAAAAGGGGTCTTTAGTCGCGGTTCGGGAGGAGACCCGCGACCAACTATCTGGGCCCAGCGCGCTCGGTCGACAGCTGGCGGACGGGAGGGGCTTTAGTCCCGGTTGGCCTGGCCAACCGGGACTAAAGGTCCCCGAAGGCCTTTAGTCGCGGTTGGCCAGGCCAACCGGGACTAAAGGCCCATCCCTATATATAGGACTCAGCTCACTTCACTTCACTCAGCTCACTTCACAATATTCAGAAGGGGGTGGTGGGTTTGCTTTTGGTTCCTCCTATGCACACAAGGTGTTCGATGAAATGCCCGAGAGCCTGAAACAAACATGATATGAAGTGTCCGAGCCACACTTGAGCTTTCTCATTTATTTTTCCTCCACGATCGCGGTTAGCAACTTGAACCTTTCATGTGTCATTGATAAAATATGCATGTGTGTAGTTCATTGTTTAATTTGTATTATTTCTAGCTAGTTAGTTTAACAAATGCATGATGGTTAATTATATACTTTATATAATAATAATGCAGATGAATCGGCAATGGATGTACGGTCCCCGACTCTCCGGCGAGTTCACTACGTGTTTGAAAGATTTCCTCGTAGTGGCAAATGCGAACAAGCAGCGAGGTTTTATTATCTATCCATGTGCTGTCTGTAAGAATCAGAAGGGTTACTCCTCCTCAAGAGACGTTCACATGCACCTGCTTCGGCACGGTTTCATGCCAAGCTATAATTGTTGGACCAAGCATGGAGAAAGAGGGGTTAGAAAGGAAGAAGATGAAGAAGGGGATGATTTGTATTTGATATATTATTTGTATTTTTAAGATTTTAAAATGAATTAGTTTTATTTTATTGAATTTTTTGATATATTATTTGTATTTTTAAGATTTTAAAATGAATTAGTTTTATTTTATTGAATTTTTTGATATATTATTTCTATTTTTAAGATTTTAAAATAAAATAGTTTTATTTTATTGAATTTTTTGATATATAATTTCTATTTTTAAGATTTTAAAATGAATTAGTTTTATTTTTCTGAATTTTTTGATATATTATTTCTATTTTTAAGATTTTAAAATGAATTAGTTTTATTTTTCTGATTTTTTTGATATATTATTTCTATTTTTAAGATTTTAAAATGAATTAGTTTTTTTTTGGATTTTTTGATATATTGTTTCTATTTTTAAGATTTTAAAATGAATTAGTTTTATTTTTCTGAATTTTTTGATATATTATTTCTATTTTTAAGATTTTAAAATGAATTAGTTTTATTTTTCTGGATTTTTTGATATATTACATTTTCTGAAAAGTATATGAAAAAGGACCTTTAGTCACGGTTCGTGACACGAACCGCGACTAAAGGCTCTTTTCGCGCGGGAACGAAAGCGGCGCGAAAGAACCTTTAGTCCCGGTTGGAGAGACCAACCGCGACTAAAGGGGGACCCCAACCGGGACTAAAGGGTACCTTTAGTCGCGGTTGGCGTCCCCAACCGGGACTAATGCTCTGTCTATATATACAACACTTAGCATTTTCCGCCACCTCCCATTCTCCTCTCGACGCCAAAGCCCTGCCCCGACGCTGATCGACGCCGACGCCGCCAGGCTGCTGCCCCGACGCCGATCGACGCCGACGCCCTACCCCGACGCCGACGCCCCGCCCCCAGTGAGCTCCGCCGCCCCCCACTTCCCCTGCCGTGCCCGCCGCCGCCCCCGCCCCCGGTGAGCTCCGCCGCCGCCCCTGCCCTGCCCTGCGCGCCGCCGCCGCCCCTGCCCTGCCCCTGCGCGCCGCCGCCGCCCCTGCCCTGCCCTGCCCCTGCCCGCCGACCGCCGCCCCTGGCCCTGGCCCTGCCCGCCGCCCGCTGCTCCTGCCCCTGCCCTGCCCGCCGCCCGCCGCCGCCTGCCTGCCGTCCTCCGCCTCCCGCCGCCGTACAGTGTGTATGAAAAAACCCATACATCCAAAAAAATAAGTTTTCAAAAAAACTTAATCATGTGTTTAAAAAAGTTAAATGTATATATAAAAATCTTTCTGATGTATAAGAAAAAGGTTGAAAAAGTTAACACGTGTTGAAGCAAAAAGAAACCGATAAAATCGACAAAAGATAAGGAATAACAAAGAAACCAAATGAAAACCAAAAAGAAAAACAAAGAAAACAAAACAAAAGAAACCAATGCAAAGGAATGAAATCAAGAAAATCGAGAAAGAAACAAAGAAAACCAAGAAAAACAAAATAAGAAAAGGAAGAAGAAAAGGAAGAAGAAAAGGAAGAGAAAAAGGAAAAAGAAAAGGAAGAAGAAAAGGAAAAAGAAAAGGAAGAAGAAAAGGAAGAAGAAAAGGAAAAAGAAAAGGAAGAAGAAAAGGAAGAAGAAAAGGAAAAAGAAAAGGAAGAAGAAAAGGAAGAAGAAAAGGAAGAAGAAAAGGAAGAAGAAAAGGAAAAAGAAAAGGAAGAAGAAAAGGAAAAAGAAAAGGAAAAAGAAAAGGAAGAAGAAAAGGAAGAAGAAAAGGAAAAACAAAATAAGAAAAGGAAAAAGAAAAGGAAGAAGAAAATAAAAAAGAAAAGGAAGAAGAAAAGGAAAAAAGAAAAGGAAGAAGAAAAGGAAAAAGAAAAGGAAGAAGAAAAGGAAAAACAAAATAAGAAAAGGAAAAAGAAAAGGAAAAAGAAAAGGAAGAAGAAAAGGAAAAAGAAAAGGAAGAAGAAAAGGAAGAAGAAAAGGAAAAAGAAAATAAGAAAAGGAAAAAGAAAAGGAAAAAAGAAAAGGAAAAACAAAATACTTGGCAGTGCTCAATAATCTTATTTTTTAATTCCTCCTCCTCTATGTCCCCTTAATCTTATTTTTTAATTCCTTTATACTTAATTAATTTTTACTACATGCAGGAGTGACATATGGCGGACGATAGAGCCGAGCCGCTTAGGGATCCGGAGGCTGAACGTTATTTAATGGGCATCATAAACAACGAGATTCCTTATGTGCCGGGCTCAGAATATGAGCAAGAAGAGGATGTAGTCTCTTCTTTTCTGAACCTTGACGGTGGAACAGACATTGTCGATGATCAAGAAGGTGAAGGAACGGACATTGTCGACGGAGGTCAACCGTCAACAAACGACGATCTCGAATTGCAAGTAGCAACCACCTCCGGCGAGGTATATATATACATTGAGCCTCTCGTGATACAAACTTACTGAAATGTGAATACATATGTATTAACGCGCGCGACTCTCTTTCTTTTTTTAGCCCTCGGCCGGATCGAGTACGACAAAGCGTGGCAAATCCAAGGCGATGAAAACAGGAGAAACATATGCCATTGATTTTGTCAGTGAAACCGGCAAGCCCCTACAGCACACCTCAAAGTTTATCAACCAATGCGGAGTCGTTGTTAGAGACAACGTCCCGATCACCGTCCAGGAATGGAAGGAGCCAAAGAAGGCACGTCTTGGTTTCAGTTTTGTCGACAAGAGAACGAAAAAGGATTGCTGGAGAAAGCTTATGGAACATTTCATTCTACCTCCGGAATACAACAAAGTCGATGAATTCGGTAACGAGGTTCCGGGTGGACGTGAGAGGAGGAGGCTAGTTAAAGAGTTCGCTCTTCAGAAGATGGGCGAAGCATTCCGGAACTTCAAGAAAAATTTAACCCGTGACTATGTCAACAAGGGCAAGACTCCGGATTTCAATGGACAACATGAGAAACTGAAAGATTATTGGCCAGAATTTGTGAGGCAAAAGCAATCATAGCATTTCAAGGAAATATCAAAAAAAATAAGGATAATGCGAGTAAGAAAAAGTTCCATCATATTATGGGGCCAGGAGGATACCGCCTTTCGAAGCCTAAGTGGCAGAAGATGGAGGAGGACCTGAGGGTGCGAGGAATCCCTCTAGGTACAGAGGGATGGGACCCAAGGGCCAAAAGCTGGTGGTATGGGCATGGGGGATCGCTAGACCCGGAGACAGGGGTGTGTGTTCACCGGAAGAAAAAGTTTGCTCCCACCCAAGCCCTTATTGACGCAATGACCCAAGCTCAAGAGGGCTTGATCAAGTTCAACAGAGAGAAAGACGCACTGACAACAGCCCTCGGGAATGATGAACACGGAGGACGTGTACGAGGCAAAGGCAAAGTTCCGTGGAAAGTAGGGTTTTCCCAGGACAATGACCCGTACTGTTACAGAAGCCGTAAGAGAAAGACGGACCGAGATGCAGATCTTATGGCGAAGTTTGCATCGGAACTCCATGAGTTGAAGCAGACCGTGCATGAACTAGTAAAAGAAAAATCGGCTGCAGGGCCGCATGAAGATCATGAAGCGGATCGCGGAAGCCGGCAGCGGAGAAGCAGCGTGGCTTCCATGGATACCCCGCCTGGTGCTAGTGCACCGATGATCGAGATTCGTGCACCGGAGCCTCACTACCCCGTGGATGATGTAAAGGAGATGAAAGAATGTGATCTGCATTATCCCGTGGGGAACGTTTCCACGAAGGTAGCTAGCGGCAGTGCTTTACCCTGTACACCTGGAGCACTCCACCACAACAACCCCATTGCATATGGCTATGCTCGTGTCACGGTGGAAGACATAGTCCAAGGGTTTGAGGACCTGGAGATTGACAAAGCTACACCCGAAGGGGAGAGAAGACTTGGAGATGTCAAGCGCCAGATCATTCTATGGAAAAAGAAGTACATAGTGTTTCCAGGCGAGGCGCCAAGGCTAACAAGTCCACCCCCCTCCGATGGTGGTGGTGGTGGTGGTGGCGGCGGTGGTGGTGGTCGTGGTGGTTCACCTACACCTCCTTCACGCCATTCGACGCCGTCCCCCGATCCACAACCTCCGGCGGGTACGACGCCCCCCAATCCTCCTCCGGCGGGTACGACGCCCCCCAATCCACCTCCCGCGAAGAAGCAGAAGCAGGCGGACAGCAAGGAAACCCGCTCCTGGACTATTAACCCGGACCCTTATGTACCTAAGACCACAAGGGTACCGGAGCCATCACTGAAGCCTCTCATCCCAAGGCCTTGGGAACTTAGTGAAGCTTAAACCAAATTGGCCGCGTCTGCTCATTATGAGAAATGGAAGGCGGATATGAAGGCGATAAAAGAGCCTGAGCCCAAGCAAGTATTCACTGAGAAGCAAAAGAAGTGGGCTAAGGATTTTCTGACGACACCGTCCCAAGCCGAGCTGAATATGCCTGACGACTATGGACATGAACTTCGTAGGCAAGCAAAAATATTGAAGGAGGAGAAAGAAGAAAGTAAAAAAAGCGGGAAACAAGTTGACCAGCTCGGGATGCAGAATAAACAATCGATCCCCCCGCTCATAGTGAAAGCCGGTCCGGAAGAGGACCCCGAGATCATAGCAGCTGCGGCAGCACTTGGATTGACTGTAGCGAGTGCCATGAAACAAGCGTCCGAGATGGGTTTGACTCTTCGTGCCTTCTTAGGCCTTGAGGATGCGCCAGTATGTGAGATAGCATTACAATATGTGCGGAATGGGCCTCTCGTCGAGCCTGCGCGGGAAAAGAGTCTACCACCACAAATGCGAAATCTGCTACGTTGGTACAAGCAATTCATAACATGGGCCGACAAAGAATATGTTTATGCGGATGTTACAGAGGAGCATCACACCAAACGGTACTCTGTACAAGTTCATATGAGTGAATTGTTCCAGCTGTTCAATCTGCGCGACCTCGACAAATCTATGCTGAGTTGCTACGTTCTGTAAGTGATTTATTTCTACCTCATCTCGTTCTTCATTGCCTGCACTATATATATATATATATATATATATATATATATATATATATATATATATATATATATATATTGTCCTAACTATATTGTTGCGTACGCTATTATGCAGATTGAAGATTTGGGAATGCAAAATAAGAAACATCCATGATGTTGGGTTCATTGACCCACATATCGTTAATGGACATGTGTTACAAAATCACCCCGAAGACGTGGAGAAAGACTTGTACAAGTTTCTTAGAAAGCATCAACTCAAAAGTCATATTCTATTTCCTTACCATTTTGGGTGAGTGTTTCTCTCTTGTGCCCATTCTCTTTTGTTTACTCCATGCATGGTATGTCTAATCGATGAGTTATGCATGACTGTGCATGTAACGTGTCCGCAGGTTCCACTGGATTCTGCTAAATATTGAACTTCACACCTCCAGAGTTCTAATCATGGACTCTATGGATTCGGATCCAAAGCGTTGGGCCGACATGAGAAAAATGCTGCAAAAGTAATTATTTTCAATCATTTGAGCTCTATATCGATCGGTCTCTTTCGTTCATTTCCTAATATCAAGTAACTAATAACTCCCTTGTTCATTTAATTTTCTTTGCCCTGTAGGGTTTGGAGACGGTTCTCAGAAGAAATTGTCGGTGAATTCAAACATGAGCTAGATTTTAGAAGGTTAGTTAATGTGGATAAGCAGCCACCGGGGACCAATCTATGTGGATACTATGTTTGTGAGAACATCCGGAGACACACCTCTGAGCGGAAGGCATCGGATAGCGTGCGGAAGGCGACGGATAACTTGCGGAGGAGGCTTAGTCCAGAAGCTCGCTTCCGACCAATTCAAGATGAATTAACAGGATTTTTCATGAGGGAAGTCATCAATCCTAAAGGAGAACACTATACCGAGGACGAAGAAATTTATATGCATACCCGAGATTGAAACTTGTTCGAAGTTGTATATGGTCATCCATCCTAATTGTGTATGGAAACTTGTTCAAAGTTGTATATGGTCACCCGAGATTGAATATATATTATATATTCCTCTTGAATTCTTCTTGTTTGAAATTTCATATGCATGTATATAGTAGCGTAGAATATGTGTACTGAAACTTCATCAAAATTAAAATAAAACACAAAATAAAATATAAAAGAAATAAAACACTACAAATTAAAAAGAAACCAGGTTTAGGGGGGCTAAAACCCTAAACCTGCGGAGGAGGCCTTTAGTCCCGGTTAGCCACGAGAACCGGGACTAAAGGTCCTCCGCCTCGACGGACTCCTGGCGCCCACGTGGACGGGCCTTTAGTCGCGGTTCGTAAGAGGCGCGACTAAAGAGGGGCCTTTAGTCGCGCATATTTAGTCCCGGTTGCATAGTCGGGATTAATGGCCTTTGCGAACCGGGACTAAAGGCCTATTCTTTACCAGTGGTCTTCTATGAATAGTGACCGAATAGGCCCAGGTCCATATTTTCAAATCATTTCAGTCCCCGCCTTACTGTTCACATAGACCTGCTAATCGAAAACACTTCCACAGTACGGGGCACATATCCCATCGCAGCACATTTGAGACGGACGGACTAGATAGCGGGGTGCACACTGCACAGCACCCGGGACCAAAAAATCCACTCTCTTTCAACGGAAAGAGGGGTTCATGGAGTAGAAAGGGAGAAACGTCAGGTTTCGAGCTCGTAGTGATACTTATGTACGAGCTAGCTAGTTGCTAGCAAATCAATTAAATGCATGTAGTAGAAAGCCTCAATTAAGAGATCGAGCATCATCTTACTAGTACATACACTTCCTTCAATCTAAAATGCATGTCATCTTTTTACTCTGTACAGCATCAAACAAAATACTTTATGGGCCACTTAATGATAATATGTTAGTCAAAGATGCAATTCATGATGAAAGCAGTATTTAGAGTGAATGTGTTTAATATGAAATTAACATCTAACATGACCAAATGTGAAGAAAATAGACCGCCATAAAGCATAGCTACATGGCTACATGTAATTTGGACCACACAAGTTATGTCGGGCAGTTAGATATGCAAATTAGACGGATATTCATAGATATGCTGAGAAAATGGCATAGCTATGGGGCCGTATAAATAAAGAAGTATTGACAAGGTCATGACACAAGGACCGAGACGATGCTACCCGAGTAGTCGACCCTGGGCCCATCCTATGGACTGTAATGTGACCCTAGTCCCACCAGCATCTAAGGCGGAGCTCAGGACCAGCCAAGGGGATGAGCCTTCTTCCACAAGAAGCACCCCTGTAATCAAGAGAAAGGTAACTTATTGAAATAAATCAAACAACAAAGGCAGGAGTAGGGTATTACCTCTCCCAAGGAGGGCCCGAGCCTGGGTAAATCCTCTTCCCCATTCCATCTACCATCCTGATCTCCACTTCACACGCTCCTCCTAACAATACAGCCATCTCCTCGACAGCACTGCCGAAATGGAACTCCAACAATTGGCGCACCAGCAGTGCTCCCAAGTTGATCTGAACAGGTCAGGATGGCCCCATCCACGCAGGCCGGTGCCATGTCAAGCCAGAATCTCTTCCCTGGCCCCCTTCGCCTCGCCACCGACGCGACTAGAGATCAAATCTGCCTGATCCTCTTCCCCCGGGAGCAGATCTTCCGCCTTGTGGCCTGGAGTTCAAGGCCGATGACTCTGGCACCTCCACCCCTTTGAGAGGCCTGCCGACAAGACCTCGAACTTAAAGCAACTGCCTCCACGCCCAGTCGTATCAGCACCAAGCAGACCAAGAAAAACAAGGTCTTCATGACACCCAAGGGTCGGGAGTGGGCCAAGCTCAAAGGCAGCAGCATCCCTGCTAAGCCTCAAGCGGAGAAGTGCCCCCACTAGGGACCACGCTCCCAACACCAAGCGGCTGACTGCTGCATCATATCATATGCCAGCATGCTGCAAAAGGAACCACCGCTGTGTTGGTTGGGAGCAAGAGTGCTCAAACTCGCGAAGGTAACACAAGCTTCCTTCTAGGCCGCATCTGCAACCCTGGTCGTGCCAAGGCAGACTACCGCAAGAGGGACATGTTTGACAAGCCTCAAGAGAAAAACCCTAACGTGCCTCCTTGCCAAACAGCTGGCAAGACGTCCCGACTCTGTGTCTTAAGCCCCCAACACAAGGCCAAGGAGTGCCACCTCCCCTATGGACATACGGCAGGAACAGAGCCAAACCATTTTGAGTGGCAGCAAGCAAGGCCCGATACCTCCCATAGACAGCCCCAGGCAGAGGCGGACAGAGATCCCATGCCTTGCTGTAGTCAAGTCACCGCGCGCCTTGCCCCCTACCATCCAGCGTCCATGTTGATCCTACGGCCAGCAGCAACTCACAGTCAAAATACCCACCTGTACACAGAACAGCAATAACTGGCTGAGGAAACAGAGGCCCTTCATGCAAAGAACAGAGCAGAACATAAGTTCAGTTAACACGCAGTTCAGTCTATCAAAACAGCAAGAGTTTGACAAAACAACAGTCTTACAAGGCTGTAAACAACGTAACAAAATACAGTTTAATTTAGCAAGCAAAAACACTTTGGTTCAGTTTAGGAAACATCAAGCAAAAAGGAAAACCCAAGCCATTTTAAATACAAGGACATTCAGTTAAGAGGTTCAGGAAATTAATAGGGCAGAAAGGTGAACACAGGTACAGAGCCTTTTGTAGGCGTGAATAAACTAATTTTTGAAGCAAGTTACCATAGAAATTCGTTCCTACATAATCATTCAAGTACATAATGTTGGCCCTTTTACTTGTACATTTAGGGCACAAAAGACTATAGTTGGCCCCCAAGTCCAAAGTACTATAGTCAAGCACTGCCCAAAATACTAGTCGACACTCCCAAAATACTATCTAACAAGCTTCTAAATACTAGAACAGATCTTCATTATAACGGGTAGCTGTCAAGAGTTGCGTGTAACTCATTATCTTGTTGCACCCTTGAAACTCCATATTTGCTCCTTCATCGCGCCCATCCTTCTTCACTCCTCCTTGAGGCCCTACACCATCATGTTTCTTTTGTTTCTGCAATAAAACTTCTAATAAGTAATTTATGAATGAAAGGTAACACCACACCATGTACATCTTGCTACATACCTTTGCTCTTTGGTTTTTGGATGCGAAAACTTTAGTTGGCTTGCGCTTCCCTTTGAGTAACTTATCAAACCAATTTTTTCTTCTCCTCAAATTTTTTGATTGAACCTCTTTTTTCTTGAGCTTTGCAGCACTAAGAACCTCTTTTATTTCTGCACTAAGAACCTCATTTGTTTGCTGCACACTTGGGTCAACATTTTTTTCGCCATTACAAGGCTTACTCGTCGCATTGGCAATTGCGTTCAGTTTATCCTTTAGTTGTGGACCAATGCAATCAAGTGCATTTTCTAACAGCAAACAACATTCCAGAGAGTAGGCTATTTTATATGCCAAAGTGCGAAATTTGTGAGACAAATCTTTGTACCGAAGTTGAGCTTCCAACTTTGGATTTTCTACCACATTCCTTCCTTGTCTATCTTGTATGCTTCCATTGCGTGCTTCTCTAGTCCATCTTTTTAAGAAATAATGTGATGGCAATACTTTTATATTCATCAAATCAAGCACTTTGAGACCATGTCCACACAATATTTCTGTCCTATTGAACATGCCACAACTACATGAAGCTGTTTGGGTCAGAGGATCACCGATCACTACGCGCTCCTCTTCGAATTTTAAATCACCATGCAAACTCCCAATAGCAACTGCAAATTTGTTATGCCCATCCAATGATCTAGTGCATGCAGCCATGGATCTTTCAATTCACTTTGGAAAGCTTCAAAAATAACTGGAGTGTACTCTTTGCTTGCTAGCACCAACATAGGTGTGTGCATCTGATTCTTGGCAATTTCTTCCTTGCATCAAATTCAGATTGCAATTCCTTTCTTCTTTTTACTTTCACTGTCCTCTCAAAATGCATCAAGAACCGAACAATATGGAAATCTGATTTCAAATGGTTTTTCAATGAATTGTTGAAGCTTTCACTAAGTTGTGTACTTCTCACTCCCAAACTAAACACATCTCTCATATAACATTCAGCCCATTTTTCTTTCAACTTGTAGATACTATCTAACCAAGTTTGCTTGTGCACTTTATGCCTCATATTGTTAAATGCTTCCTGAAATTCTGTTTTGTCCTCATAGCCATACATACATTCACTAAAATCAGTGAGAATATGAGACTCCTCATCTTCATCCTCATCTTCATCTTTCCCATCATCTTCATCTTTCCCATCATCTTTATCTTTCCCTTCATCTTTCTCTTTCCCTTCATCTTTTTCTTCACCCTTAAATGGTCATAAATGCTTGACAGCATTTTGCATTATATGAAAGGTGCACAATCCATGATATGATTCCGTTGGAACCCGTCGGAGGGGGCGGGGTGGAGGAGCCCGGAGTGGCGACGGAGGAACTTGTCGACGCCGTTTTCTTCAGTGGCCGCGGCCGGAGCTCGATCCACTCCGTTTCCTGCGGCAGCGGGGCGGAGAGAGGGCGACGGGAGCGGGGGCGGGCCAGAAAGAGGGCGGCGAGGGCGAGGGCGGCGGCGGGCGCGGCGGGAGAGCGGAGGCGGCGGGCGCGGCGGGCGAGCGGAGGCGGCGGGCGAGCGGCGGCGGCCGATGCCCCAGCCCGCGCAGTTTTCCCCTGCCCGCGCGAATGTGTCTGGCAGCCCGCGTAGTTTTCCCCTGTATTGAGTCGCTTTGACTGGATGTGAAATGCTGCCAGCCGTAGGATTGATTTGAACGATGGATGTAGGGGGCAAGGCACTCCGTGACCCGCCTCTGGCGAGGCACTGGATCTCGGTCCGGCAGAGGCCGACCCGTTGATGGAAGTCAGTGCGAGGCAAGGGCCGAGTGCGATGACGGGCTCTCGGGTTCCGAGCTACTGGTGTTTGGGCCCACCCCGGCGCAATTCTTGAGGTGACCGAGATGCCCAACGTCAGACAAGACAGTTGGGCCCACGAGGACCACGACACCTCTCGGCACCTTCCCGTTAGTGCTAGAGCCACTGATTTCTGGAGTCAAGATCCCAGAAGTGCTGATGGAAGAGGGAAGCCTCGTCAACATCATCCACGTTAGAATCTTGGGGGTTTAGTTGCACTTCTTGAATTGTCTATTGCATTGTCGCTTCTCTTGATGTTCATGAGTCGCTACAATCCGACGGAAGACCAAACCTCAGGTGACACCCCTAGGGGGAAGCGATGAGCCGAGAGCCGAGACTTGGTGTTTCACCTAGAGAGCCGACACCCAAATGATGAGCTCTGTCATGGCTATGGCAATGAGGGACAGCGACAGGCACCCATCAGCTAGTTTTTCAAGTAGTAGTTAATGTGCGGGAGACTTTTCATCAAATAGCCTATTTTGTAAAGAGGCTTTTTCTAAGGACGCGGAGTATGTGATCACGAGCTCACAGGAGCTCGGAATCACACCCGTCCAAAACTGCTGTGAGATTCGGTGCTTTAAATGCCTGAGCCAGTCGCCGGGTCCATCGCGTACATGGGAAATTATAATATACACCGCTGTAAGCACCTGACAGACGGGGCAAGGTTGGACGCTGTCGGCGAAGCGTGGTTGAGCCATGGCTCGTGGCGGACGCCGGCGTCCTGATCCGTGGATCAGGTACGGTGCTTTCCTCTAGCGCCGGCAGTCCACGCAATTAATGCAGTGGTTGGGCCGCTCGCTGGGTAAGGTAGCGAAGTTGGATTTGGCTCACATACCGGTCGGCGAAATAGGTGGAGATATCGAGTCCGCGACGGCGACAGGGTGGTCCAGCAACCTCGCCGGGGCGGCGGCGACCATGGAGTTCTTACTGCAGCCGATAAACAGGTAGGGATCTGCTTCGTGACCCATTCTTTTCAATGTTTTCTGCTCGGATTTTGGGGACTGATCTATATCCTGATGCTGAAAATTTTGTGTGGAATAAGTAGAGCGCTGCTTGAGGAGGTGAATGATAATAATGGGGCAATGGAGCCCGTGCGGTTCCCAGTCGCCGCCCGGCGGAGCTTGAGGTTGCAGCCCCGGCAGGTTCAAGTGCGGACGGGCAGATCTGTCGGGCTGATGGAGCCGGCGCGGACATGCCTCAGGGCTCCGAGCACTCGATAGAACAAGTGGACCCAAAAACACCAGGCTGGACGCAAAGGTACGAAAACCTTGGCCTAGCAATGGCATAAAAAATTGATAGAACAAAATTGCGTGTGTGCTTGCCAAATCTGCAAGCAGCAACTGATGTAGTGGTGCTGAAGAAATATAATTAACCGTGGTCTAGGCTTACATACTGCATACTTGCGGAGATGGCTGACAAGCCGTAGTTATTGACACCCAGAAAGTTCAGTTAATGTAATTTCGTAACTAGTGAGTGTGCTGCAAAACCCAACCTGATAGCTTAACTGTTGTGACTCGATGGAGTATGTCGCAATACATACAGATGCTGCACGGAGGGAGAAATGGTGCAGAACTTCATACAAGGTGACGGTGATCGAATGAGGGGAGGAATTTGACTGCGAGTGCGGGCAGTTTGCCCATATGGGGCTGTTGTGCAGCCATATCCTGAAGGTGATGCACATAGCATGAGTACACATAGGCTTCTTCTTTTTGTACTGATGCACTGATGATTTAAGTGGCACAGGTCAGGCTGACAGTCTGTTTGTGAAAAAATGCAGTTTCTCGACTTCATTCGTGTTACGGAGATCCCAAAGAAGCACATTGTGAAAAGGTGGACAAGAGATGCAAGAGATATACTTCCAGCTCACCTGATGCAGTACCAGAGAGACAATGCTCAGGAAAACCCGTTTTGTTTCCGGCATTTCAACATGTATATGCAAGCCATGGAGCTTGTTCGGATGGGAGACTCAAGTGTGGCAGCTTATGAGCACTTGATCTCGCTATTCAAACACTGTGCAGAAGAGATGAAACCATTTACAGACGTCCGAGATGGCCTTGGTTTGGAAGACAGGTTAGCATGTAGTACTAGGATTGATAACAGGATGCAATCAGGAGGCGATGTATGCGAAGCAGTAGAAGGTACAGAGGTTAACAACGGCAACGATGACAGCAATTCAGCTAATCAGTCTGAGAATAGGCTAGGGAACCTGCTAGCACCAGCCAGGCGGAAGAAAGTTGGCAGGCCAACAAGTAGGGAGAAGGCTCCGTATGAAGGTTTAAGTAACAAGTAGGCAGCAAGGACACAAGCGACAACCTGCCCAGAACGAGGGGGTGTACCGAAACAGCCACGTAAGCCGGCGAGATGCAAAAACTGTGGAGTTGGAGGACACTGCAGGAACAAGTGCCATAAGGTAGCGGAACTCAGGATCAGTTAATTTCGCCGACCCAAATGATGGGATAACTAATAAGAAATACTTTTCTTTCAATGTAATTGAGTGTTTTTGATCTGTATGATCTAGGATTAAAGCCGTTGATGCTTTTCATGTATGTGCAACTGATAGCTGTTCCTCTGTTTGGACTGCATTCTCTGAGTTTTCTGAACATGCACTAATGGTGGTCGCTATGGCTCTATTTTCTTTAGAGCAAGATGATCCTTCAGTTGTGAGCAAAACTGGTTCTCTGAACTTTCTGAATATGCACTAGTCATAGTCATGGTCAGCTGTTCCTCTCGTTGGACTGCATTCTCTGAATTATAGCTGGTGTTGTGTGAATCTGATTGTGTACAACCTGGAACAAATTTTGTGAGCAAAACAGCTGTTTAGGTCTGAATATTATAGTTGACTGCTGTAAACCAACCAACCACTTTCTGTAAGCTGAATAAGGTACAGGCATAAATGGGGATGGCAAAGCAGTTGAGGCCGGCATTGACACTAGTAGAAAAAGAGGCTTCCATACGCCCCCATTAGTCCTCAAAATAATCGAACCGCGATCAAAGGGGTCTTTAGTCGCGGTTCGGGAGGAGACCCGCGACCAACTATCTGGGCCCAGCGCGCTCGGTCGACAGCTGGCGGACGGGAGGGGCTTTAGTCCCGGTTGGCCTGGCCAACCGGGACTAAAGGTCCTCAGGCTGACCCGAAGGCCTTTAGTCGCGGTTGGCCAGACCAACCGGGACTGGTCTGGCCAACCGCGACTAATGGCCCGAACCTTTAGTCGCGGTTGGCCAGACCAACCGGGACTAAAGGTGTAAGGTGTAAACCTTTAGTCCCGGTTGGTCTGGCCAACCGCGACTAAAGGGATTTGAGGCTTCATTTTCAAACTCTACACCCCCCCCCCCCCCCCCCCCCCCCGCCGCCGTGGATCGCCTTTTCAGTTTTAGAAAAAACAAAAGAAAATGATGGAAATGTCAAAAAAATAAAATAAAATAAGTTTCCCATGTGATATGTGGTCTAGTTGTTGGGAAAATTAACAAATATGAATTTCGACTTTATTTGCAAAATCTCTCTGGAATTTCTTAAAATGGGCATAACTTTTGCATACGAACTCGGATGAAAAAGTTTTTTATATGAAAAATCATCTACTCGAAAAGTTACATCCGAATTTAATCGGGGGAACCCCGTTAAACATTTTCAAAATCCTCAAAAACCAAACAGAAAAAAAGATACGAGGCTTTTAAGATCTGGAGAGGCAAAAAATTCAAAAAATTTCAAATTGTGGTCAAACTGTGGTCAAACAATGGTCAAACTAATTATTCTAGAATATTAGTGTTACTAAATAATTATTTCAGTTTTTTTTTTAAATTTTGGTCAAATCTGGTCAAACTGTGGTCAAACTGTGGTCAAACAATGGTCAAACTAATTATTCCAGAAATATTAGTGTTACTAAATAATTATTGTTTTTTAAAACAATAGTTTCAAACTCAAACAGTGAAATGTGTCACTTCATGCTCAAGCTAAATTCCTGAGGGTTAATAGAATTGACATCCTACTATTGTCAGGAAAACAACAAGTGCAGACTTGGAAACGAGGGAGAATAGAATCCGAAAGTTAAGCGTGCTCAGGCTGGAGTAGTGAGAGGATGGGTGACTGTCCGAGAAGTTAAATGATTTGGAATGATAGGGGTGATTAGAGATTAGAGGTTAAATTGAGCAGTGATGAGGGGTGATGATTAGAGATTAGAGGTTAAAATAATTCAGAAATTTGAAAATAAAAAAAATTAAAAAAATTCGCAAAAAAACCCTAAACCTGCGGAGGAGGCCTTTAGTCCCGGTTAGCCACGAGAACCGGGACTAAAGGCCTTTTTTCTACCAGTGTGAAGCCATCTGAGCGGGCATGCGTTCGAAATTTGAACCACATGAGCAAAACGGCTCCTTTGGACCAGTTTCCGTTACCAAACGGATCACCCCGTCCACTCCCATCTGATCCGCCAGCAGACTAACTGACGGAGTTTTCTGCACGGTGGGCCATCTCGTGTTCGGGGGAATAGTACCATGAGGCAATACGTACTGCAATACCCATAGCAACACTGATCACGAGGAGAGTAAGTGGCACAGATTTCAGGCTCCTGTGAGCTCGGGATCACGTTAGAATTTTCGCTTTTAGTAGGAGGATTCTACAGGGCAAGGTTCACTCTATTCTTTTTCCTAAACAAGAAGATTCATTCCATTCCCAGGTCAAAAAAGGCAACACAAAGAATGACAGATCATGGGTGTACAAATTCATCAGCACAGGGGTATATATGCATTGTCTATACGTTTGATTTCTCAAGAAGACGACTCAAATTCAGAGATGCTGTGGGACTAGAGTACAAATTCAAACACACAAAGAATGACAGGTCATGGGCATAAGCAGAGATCGTGGTACATGAGCAAACCACACTGAAAAATATTTGTACGCACACAAAATAGTGCATACTACCTCTGTACCATAATATATGACGTTTACAATGCAAGCAAATGAACTCCAAGATTTAGAGACAGGGCCAACGCTAAGCAAGTTCATTTCTCTTCCTGCCAGTTTGAATATTGCCTACATGAATCAGATAACAGACGGCAATTCATAACTGAGAAGATTAATTCCATTTCTGCATACAGAAGGGATAAACCTAGAGCAAATAATCCATTTCTGAATCTCAGACAACGAAATCCTAACTCTTGATACCTCTAGAGCAAGCAATGCCATCAGCTAGACTGATTTGTAATATCCTAACTTATCTCACACTTTTTGTTTGATTCAAACATTGTGGAAATTGCACCAGAAGCTCAAAGTTGAATCAACTCAGCATTATTGGACAAAACCAGCATTATGTACAGAGAAGAGCAATAGGAGATCAATTGATTTGTAGCAGCACACCGTCAATTCCTATTGTCAGCATATTTTCAAGTTTTTCACTGCATCAGGTATTGCCATTTTTATTATGCGTTTAGTACAATAAATATTAAACATTCATTGATGAAAATTGAAGAAAATAGACTGCACAGAAACCACGCGTTTTTACAATAACAGAGCCCTGCCCGAGTACCATTTTCATCGAAAACAAAACCAACATTCGAACAGAGTGCCAGTACGCGGGGAATGGCCAAATGCCAATCCAGCAGAGCACAAAGAAAATTGTAGTTTGGATCCGACAAACTATATTGGATGTTTTCCGAGTTCAACTAACAAATAGAGGTATGCTGAGAAAATATATAACCAAACCGCTTAAGATTAGCATAATTATACAATAACAACTGCAAGCGATCTTTAGGTATTATAGCGATCCTGAATGAGCAATAATGTGAAAGAAATTGCAAGCCCATATTAACAAAAGAAGTTTAAATCCCAATGCTGGGGCGTTGTTAGTTATCAAATATTTGCATCGATGGAACAAAAAATAGAACATCGTCAAATTTGAAACTTGACAGACACAAAGAAAAAACTCAATGCAATGTAGCAACCAGCAAAAGTACAAACAAAAAATATATCCTTCAAGGACAGGAAAGGAAAAATATATCGTTCTGCTACTACTAATAGATAGTTACCTGCTCAGTCAATACATCATGATAGGCCTATCCGGACAAATCATATTATGTATTGTGCAAAAGTTTAATTCTATCACGTCCACCACCAATGCCCATGTCTACCAGAATAGGAAGTCCAGTAACCAATGAGATTCCAACGAACAGTTAAATGTATACAAGGAGGCACTAACTAGATAACACACTGCTATAATTCGAGAAAACAGTTCAGTTATGTCTGGTCACAATTAAATTCGTGAGTATGTCAGTAGGTCTGCAACAATAAAAAGAACTCTCTATGGACAATTGGACATCCATAGCATAAACAGATAAAATGTTTGCTACCTCTGACTCGAACCACATAACTCAACAATAACAATATGAGAATATCAAATAACTTGGTTTCTTTTTACCAGCAGTATAGACACCTTCGAATGGATAATAGTGATACCAGCGGTTTGATTCGAAAAGTTTCTTAAACTGCATTGATTCAAACTGGATCATGAAGACGCCGATAAATGTCCACACTAACACCACATTATTGTCCTCAGCAAATCCGAGTATCCTTGGGCATGTCATCTGAGAGAAGTGTTTAGTATGAATCTAGACATGTCATTCTGATCATGGATTCAGTACAGAAATTATTAAGCATCTACAATGAAAAAAACCGGAGAAATTATACTGCACATAAACCACTACAACAGCCAATATGTACTTTGGATAAGGCACGCTATGTTGGAGGTTATGAGAGTTAGAATGTCAAATAGATATACGTCGTGAAAATATTAAACTAGACTCACCTAAAATTAGCATAATTGTACAATAACTGCAAGCGAACATTTTGTATTATAATGTTCCTGAATGAGCAGTAATGTTAAATGTTTTCCCTAAGAAAGCAATAGTGTGAAGCATGTAATAACAAAGGAAGTTTGAAGCAAGAGCTGAGGTGTTGTTAGTTACCAATACAAATTTGAATTCATGGAACAACAGATAAATCATCCTCAAACATGACAGACCCATAACCACAGGAAAAAAAAATGCAACATAGCAACCAGGAAAAGTAAAACAGAAAATACCCTCGAAGGAAAATAAAGGGAAAACATTTCATTCTGCTACCACTAACAAATAGTTACCTGATCAATACATCACGAATTCAAGATAGCATCTATCCAGACAGATCATATTATGTATTGCGCAAAAGTTTAGCTCCACCGTGTCCACCATCAATGCGAGCATCTACAAAAATAGGAAGTCAAGGAACCGATGAGATTCCAACGAACATTTAAAAAGGTACCGGGGCATTAACTAGATATTTAAATAAACACACTGCTATAATTCGAGAGAAAAATTCAGTTGTATCTCATAATGAAATCCTTGACCATGTCAATAGGCCTGCAAGAAAGTTCGGTCAAGCTTATTATGATGTGTGCCACTTCATTCTAGTATAGAGTTTGATTTAACTCGGACGAAGATGAGAGCTTTAAGGTAACTATAGGATTCCGTCGGGGGGATCCGCTGTCTCCTTTGCACAGAGGGTTTATTAGAGTTGTTGGCACATGCAGAGCAAGAGGGAGAGCTTACTGGAGTCAAGGTATCCCATGATGCACCTGTTGCTACGAATCTTTTATTTGCGGATGAGTCTCTGATTTTAATGAAAGCCAACTCCGAAAAAGTTGAGTGCTTGAAGTGTTGTGGATGCATATTGCATAACTTTGGGACAATTGGTTAGTGGCGATAAATCCGCTATTGTCTTAAGCCCAAGTACTAGTGTTAATACTAGGGTACAAGTGTGTCCGACACTGTATATCATGACCGAGGCTCTGGATGACAAATATTTAGGCCTCCCAGTGACTGTTGGTCTGGGAAAAACAAATTGCTTTCAATATTTGGTGGACCGTTTAATGAATGGATGGAAGGAGAAGTATCTACCATCAGGGGCAAGGAGATTCTTATTAAGTCACTAGCACAACCAGTACCATCATATGCAATGTCTGTCTTTAAAATTCCTAAAAAAACATTTGCAGAGGAGCCATTGACACGATTACACAATTTTGGTGAAGTGATGATGTTAATCATAAGAAAATGTATTGGTTTGCCTGGTGGAAAATATGTGTTCCAAGAAAGAAACGAGGAATGATTTACGTGATTTGCATTGCTTTAATCTTGCACTTTTAGTTAAACAGGCTTGGAGATTAACTGATCATCCCGATTCTCTTTGTGCTACCATCTTGAGAACTAAGTACTTCCCGGATGGGGGCCAACTTAATGCTACTCTCACAAAAAAGTCATGTTACACATGGAAAACTATTATGGCAAGGAAAAAGTCATGTTACACATGGAAAACAATTATGGCAAGGGTGAATATATCAGACGTTCGTGTGTGTGGAGAGTAGGTGATGGTAAGAACATTAACATTTGGAGCGAGTCCTGGATCCCGCAAGCTCCAGATAGGAGGGTAATTACTAGAAGAGGAGGTCACTTACTATCAAAAAGCTGTTGATCTTATTAACCTTGTTATAGGATAATGAGATGAACCACTTATAAATCAAACCTTTTGGCCTGTTGATTCAAGAAGCATACTTTCCACCCGTCAAAAAAAGCATACTCTCCATACCATCGCTGGCCCATGAGATATCTGATTCCATTGCATGGAGCTTGATGAAGACATGTGTATTCTCCGTACGAACAACTTATCATTTAGAGTGGGATTGTCAGTTTGGTTATCAAATAATTGAAACAAATTGTGGGTGCAGTTAGAAATTGCGCTGCCTACCAAAGGTTAAAGTTACTGTATTGAGAAATCTACATGCACTACTAGGAAAAACCTTATACACAGAATCTTACCAGTAGCATTGGTCAAAAGAGTGCGCTACTGCTACCTACCAGTAGCGCGGTGTATACAAGCCCGCTACTACTATATAGGTAGCACTAGCGCGGCCCAGATAAAAAGCGCTACTACTATAACTACCGCACCGTGGCCGGCAGGCTAGATATAGTAGTAGTGCTGGTCTACAGTCAACGCTACTGCTATTGGTCTTAGCAGTAGCGCTCTTTCTGGCCCCGCGCTACTGCTATGGGTGGCCTATCCCCAAATTTTCCTCCCACACGCCCGACCATCTTCTTCCTCCCCTCACTCCCCGCTGCCTCACTCCTCCGCCGCCGACGCATTGCCGCCGCCGTCCTCCCTCCTCCTTCCTCGGTATGCCATCCTCCCTCCTCTCCCTCCTCCTCCCACCGCACCCTCCTCCCTCCTCCTCCGGCCAAGGGCCCTCCTCCTCCACCAAGCCCTCCTCTCCTCTCCTCCGGCCAAGCCCTCCTCCGCTAGCCCTCCTCCCACACCTCCCTCCTCCTCTCTCCTCCGGCCTCCCACCCCCTCCCTCCTCCCCCTCCTCCTATCTCCTCCCTCCTCCGATCCTCCTCCCTCCCCCCACCCCCTGCTGAGGGAGTCCTCGGACTGCCGGACTATATACTTTGGCCGGACTGTTGGACTATGAAGATACAAGATTGAAGACTTCGTCCCGTGTCCGGATGGGACTCTCCTTTGCGTGGAAGGCAAGCTTCGCAATTCAGATATGTAGATCTCCTCCCTTGTAACCGACTCTGTGTAACCCTAGCCCCCTCCGGTGTCTATATAAACCGGAGGGTTTAGTCCGTAGGACAGGAACAATCATAACCATAGGCTAGCTTCTAGGGTTTAGCCTCTACGATCTCGTGGTAGATCAACTCTGGTAATACTCATATCATCAAGATCAATCAAGCAGGAAGTAGGGTATTACCTCCATCGAGAGGGCCCGAACCTGGGTAAACATTGTGTCCACCGCCTCCTGTTACCATCCGCCTTAGACGCACAGTTCAGGACCCCCTACCTGAGATCCGCCGGGTTTGACACCGATATTGGTGCTTTCATTGAGAGTTCCACCGTGCCGTCGTGATAAAGGCTTGATGGCCCCTTCGATCATCGACAACGATGCGATCCAGGGTGAGGCTTTTCTCCCCGGACAGATCTTTGCATTCGGCGGCTTCGTACTGCGGGCCAACTCCCTTGGCCATCTGGAGCAGATCGAGAGCTACACCCTTGGCCATCAGGCCAGGTTTGGAAGTTTGAACTATACTGCCGACATCCGCGGAGACTTGATCTTCGATGGATTCGAGCCCATGTCAGGTGCGCCGCACTGTCACGATGAGCATGACTTAGCTCTGTCGTCGGACAGTGTTCGGGAGATCACACCAGCGGCTACTTCGGCCCTCAATCCGGAGCAGATCACGCCGTCCGAGGACAGGTGGATAGACCCCGCCACGGACGTCGCACACTCAGCGGCGATAGAGCCAAATACTGACTTCACCTCCTATGAGACCCATGTTGCCGGACACTTGGATTCGTCCCCGGCCACGGGCTCCGAACCGCCTGCGTCCGTGCCTATCGAATCTGATTGGGCACCGATCATGGAGTTTTCCTCCGCGGATATATTTTAGCACTCACCACTGGGCGACGTGCTAAACTCATTAAGGTATCTCTCCTTGTCAGGAGACCCTTGGCCGAACTATGTCCGGCTGGAGTGGGATGCGGACGACGAAGAAATTCGCTCCCCACCCACCACCCACTTAATAGCCACTGTCGACGAGTTAACCGACATGCTTGATTTCGACTCCGAAGACATCGACGGTATGGATGACGATGCAGGAAAAGAACAGGATCACCGCCCACAGGGCGCTGGACTGCCACCTCATCATACGACATATACATGGTGGATACACCCAAAGAAAATAATGACGAGGAATGGAAGGATGCAGAGAAGCAACCAAAGCGACGACGTAGGCGCCGCTCCAAATCCCGCCTCGGCAAAAACAATGATAATAGCGCAAGAAAGAATAATACCCCGGTCGACTCTAGAGGAAACGACGACCACATGGACCCAGCGACAAAGCAGGATGAGCCAGACGGAGCCGCTGTCCGTCAACGGTGACGCCGAGGGTAAAGCTAATCAACCTGTCTCCGGAGAGGAGAACAGTCCGGACGATGATGCACACATCATCCCGGAAAGGCACTTGGAGCAAGAGAATCTCCATAGAAGGCTCCTTGCCACCACGAGGAGTCTAAAGAAGCAGAAGCAAAGGCTCAAGGCCGCGCAAAATACACTCAACAGTAGATGGAACAAAGTGCTCGACACTGCAGAAAAGTACGGTGGCAGTCGCCACACAAAAAGCTATCCAAAGCGCAAGCTGCTGCCTGAATTCGATGACGAGGCTTTAGAGCCTATACAGCCGAAAAATAAATTGGCCGATCAGCCGGATCGACCACCTCGTGGCCGCGATAGGGCGGCTAACGATGTCGGTATGACCAGGTCCATCTACGGATCTAGGAAGCGCACTCCGGCACAGAATCAAAACCGAACACTACAACCGTCAGAACGCCATGACACATCCAAATACAGGGGTGCCTGCTACCTCTTGAGCACTGGGTTGGTTTTCCCTTGAAGATGAAAGCGTGATGCAGCAAAGTAGCATAAGTATTTCCCTCAGTTTTTGAGAATCAAGGTATCAATCCAGTAGGAGGCTACGCGCGAGTCCCTCGCACCTACACAAACAAATAAATCCTCGCAACCAACGCGATAAGGGGTTGTCAATCCCTACACGGTCACTTACGAGAGTGAGATCTGATAGATATGATAGGATAATATTTTTTGTATTTTTATGATAAAGATGCAAAGTAAAATAAAAGCAACAGAAATAACTAAGTGTTGGAATATTAATATGATGGAAGATAGACCCGGGGGCCATAGGTTTCACTAGTGGCTTCTCTTAAGAGCATAAGTATTTTACGGTGGGTGAACAAATTACTGTTGAGCAATTGACAGAATTGAGCATAGTTATGAGAATATCTAGGTATGATCATGTATATAGGCATCACGTCCGAGACAAGTAGACCGACTCCTGCCTGCATCTACTACTATTACTCCACACATCGACCGCTATCCAGCATGCATCTAGAGTATTAAGTTCATAAGAACAGAGTAACGCTTTAAGCAAGATGACATGATGTAGAGGGATAAATTCATGCAATATGATAAAACCCCCATCTTGTTATCCTCGATGGCAACAATACTATACGTGCCTTGCTGCCCCTACTGTCACTGGGAAAGGACACCGCAAGATTGAACCCAAAGCTAAGCACTTCTCCCATTGCAAGAAAGATCAATCTAGTAGGCCAAACCAAACTGATAATTCGAAGAGACTTGCAAAGATAACCAATCATACATAAAAGAATTCAGAGAAGATTCAAATATTGTTCATAGATAAACTTGATCATAAACCCACAATTCATCGGTCTCAACAAACACACCCCAAAGGAATAATACATCGAATAGATCTCCACAAGAGAGGGGGAGAACATTGTATTGACATCCAAAAAGAGAGAAGAAGCCATCTAGCTAATAACTATGGACCCGAACGTCTGAGGTAAACTACTCACACTTCATCGGAGGGGCTATGGTGTTGATGTAGCAGCCCTCCGTGATCGATGCCCCCTCCGGCGGAGCTCCGGAACAGGCTCCAAGATGGGATCTCGTGGGTACAGAAGGTTGCGGTGGTGGAATTAGGTTTTTGGCTCCGTATCTGATCGTTTGGGGGTACCTAGGTATATATAGGAGGAAGGAGTACGTCGGTGGAGCAACGTGGGGCCCACGAGGGTGGAGGGCGTGCCCAGGGGGGTAGGCGCGCCCCCTACCTCGTGGCTTCCTGCTTTGTTTCTTGACGTAGGGTCCAAGTCCGCTGGATCATGTTCGTTCAGAAAATCACGTTCCCGAAGTTTTCATTCCGTTTGGACTCCGTTTGATATTCTTTTTTTGCGAAACTCTGAAATAGGCAAAAAACAGCAATTCTGGGCTGGGCCTCCGGTTAATAGGTTAGTCCCAAAAATAATATAAATGTGTATAATAAATCCCAATAATGTCCAAAACAGAAGATAATATAGCATGGAGCAATCAAAAATTATAGATACGTTGGAGACGTATCAAGCATCCCCAAGCTTAATTCCTGCTCGTCCTCGAGTAGGTAAATGATAAAAACAGAATTTTTGATGTGATATGCTACTTGGCATAATTTCAATGTAATTCTTCTTAATTGTGGTATGAATATTCAGATCCGAAAGATTCAAGATAAAAGTTCATATTGACATAAAAATAATAATACTTCAAGCATACTAACTAAGCAATTATGTCCTCTCAAAATAACATGGCCAAAGAAAGTTCATCCCTACAAAATCATATAGTTTGGTCATGCTCCATTTTCGTCACACAAGAATGCTCTCATCATGCACAATCCCGATGACAAGCCAAGCAATTGTTTCATACTTTAGTAATCTCAAACTTTTTCAATCTTCATGAAATACATGAGCGTGAGCCATGGACATAGCACTTTGGGTGGAATAGAATATGATGATGGGGGTTATGTGGAGAAGACAAAAAAGGAGAGAGTCTCACATCAACGAGGCTAATCAATGAGCTATGGAGATGCCCATCGATTGATCTTAATGCAAGGAGTAGGGATTGCCATGCAACGGATGCACTAGAGCTATAAATATATGAAAGCTCAACAAAAGAAACTAAGTGGGTGTGCATCCAACTTGCTTGCTCACAAAGACCTAGGGCACTTGAGGAGGCCCATTGTTGGAATATACAAGCCAAGTTCTATAATGAAAAATTCCCACTAGTATATGAAAGTGACAAAACAAGAGATTCTCTATCATGAAGATTATGGTGCTACTTTGAAGCACAAGTGTGGTAAAAGGATAGTAACATTGTCCCTTCTCTCTTTTTCTCTCATTTTTTTGGGCCTTCTCCCTTTTTTATGGCCTTTCTCTCTTTTTTTTCTTCCTCACTTGGGACAATGCTCTAGAAAAATGATGATCATCACACTTCTATTGATTTACAACTCAATGATTACAACTCGATACTAGAACAAAGTATGACCCTATATGAATGCCTCCGGCGGTGTACCGGGATATGCAATGAACCAAGAGTGACATGTATGAAACAATTATGAACGGTGGCTTTGCCACAAATACTATGTCAACTACATGGTCATGCAAAGCAATATGACAATGATGAACGTGTCATGATAAACGGAATGGTGGAAAGTTGCATGGCAATATATCTCGGAATGGCTATGGAAATGCCATAATAGGTAGGTATGGTGGCTGTTTTGAGGAAGATATAAGGAGGTTTATGTGTGAAAGAGCGTATCATATCACGGGGTTTGGATGCACCGGCGAAGTTGCACCAACTCTCAATGTGAGAAAGGGCAATGCACGGTCCCGAAGAGGCTAGCAATGGTGGAAAGGTGGGAGTGCGTATAATCCATGGACTCAAGATTAGTCATAAAGAACTCACATACTTATTGCAAAAATCTACAAGTCATCAAAAACAAAGCACTACGCGCATGCTCCTAGGGGGATAGATTGGTAGGAGAAGACCATCGCTCGTCCCCGACCGCCACTCATAAGGAGGACAATCAAAGAACACCTCATGTTTCAAATCTGTTACATAACGTTTACCATACGTGCATGCTACGGGAATTGCAAACTTCAACACAAGTATTTCTCAAATTCACAACTACTCAACTAGCACAATTTTAATATCACTACCTCCATGTCTCAAAACAATCATCAACCATCAAACTTCTCTTAGTATTAAACACACTCATAAGAAAGTTTTTACTAATCTTGAATAACTAGCATATTAGGATTATTTAAGCAAATTACCATGCTATTTAAGACTCTCAAAATAATCTAAGTGAAGCATGAGAGATCAATAGTTTCTATAAAACAAATCCACCACCGTGCTCTAAAAGATGTAAGTGAAGTATTAGAGCAAAACTATATAACTCAAAAGATATAAGTGAAGCACATCGAGTATTCTAATAATTTCTGAATCATGTGTGTCTCTCTCAAAAGGTGTGTACAGAAAGGATTATTGTGGTAAACTAGAAAAGCAAAGACTCAAATCATACAAGACGCTCCAAGCAAAACACATATCATGTGGTGAATAAAAATATAGCTCCAAGTAAAGTTACCGATGGAAGTAGACGAAAGAGGGGATGCCTTCCGGGGCATCCCCAAGCTTTGGCTTTTTGGTGTCCTTAGATTATCTTGGGGGTGCCATGGGCATACCCAAGCTTAGGCTCTTGCCACTCCTTGTTCCATAATCCATCAAATCTTTCACCCAAAACTTGAAAACTTCACAACACAAAACTCAGCAGAAAATCTCGTGAGCTCCGTTAGCGAAAGAAAACAAAAGACCACTTCAAGGTACTGTAATGAACTCATTATTTATTTATATTGGTGTTAAACCTACTGTATTCCAACTTCTCTATGGTTTATAAACTCTTTTACTAGCCATAGATTCATCAAAATAAGCAAACAACACACGAAAAACAGAATGTCAAAAACAGAACAGTCTGTAGTAATCTGTAACTAACCCAAACTTCTGGAACTCCAAAAAATCAGCCAAAATAGGAAGACCTAGGCAATTTGTTTATTGATCAGCAGCAATTCGAATCAATATTTTATCACGTTCTGGTGATTTTTAACAATTATTTTCGTGAACAGAAAGTTTCTGGAATTTTGTGCAAGATCAAATAACTATCATCCAAGAAGATCCTATAGGTTTAACTTGGCACAAACACTAATTAAAACATAAAAACACGTCTAACCAGAGGCTAGACAAGTATTTATTCCTAAACAGAAGCAAAAAGCAAAAAAACTAAAAATAAAATTGGGTTGCCTCCCAACAAGCGCTATCGTTTAACGCCCCTAGCTAGGCATAAAGGCAAGGATAGATCTAGGTATTGCCATCTTTGGCTTTCAACTTTTTAGCGGAATCAAGCTTGAATACAGGAGGTTCTTTACGTTTCCCTTCATATTCTGAAATTTTTAGATCTAAAGAATCCAACCGCTTATTGCAAAGAGTAACCAACATATTCATGCGGTGAATATTTCCGCTAACGTTCTTAAGAGGTTCAAGAGACTTCTGTAAAATCTTAGTTACTTCGCAATTTTTTTCAAAAACTTGAGTCTCTTCCTGGGTACGATGAGGCCCCTTTTGTTGAGGTAGTGTTCCCACTATACCTTCTACAACTTCATGCGCAATATGGGGATCAATTTCAATAAAATTGCCTCTGGCAACGCAATCCAAGAGTTGTCTATGAGACATATTTAATCCAACATAAAAATTGCGAAGCAAAATTCTCAGGTTCACTTCAAAAGTACAATTACGGTAAGACTCCATTATTCTCACCCAGGCATCTTTTAAGTTTTCTCCTTGTCTTTGTTTGAAGTGAAAGACTTCAAACTCAGGGGACAAAGGAGTAGATAAGGGACTAGCCATGACGATAAGGAAACGGAAAAAGGGGCAAACGGAAAAGAGAGGGCGAATAAAACGGCAAGGGTGAAGTGGGGGAGAGGAAAACGAGAGGCAACTGGAAAATAATGTAATGCGGGAGATAAGGGTTTGTGATGGGTACTTGGTATGTTGACTTTTGCGTAGACCTCCCCGGCAACGGCGCCAGAAATCCTTCTTGCTACCTCTTGAGCACTGCGTTGGTTTTCCCTTGAAGAGGAAAGGGTGATGCAGCAAAGTAGCATAAGTATTTCCCTCAGTTTTTGAGAACCAAGGTATCAATCCAGTAGGAGGCTACGCGCGAGTCCCTCGCACCTACACAAACAAATAAATCCTCGCAACCAACGCGATAAGGGGTTGTCAATCCCTACACGATCACTTACGAGAGTGAGATCTGATAGATATGATAGGATAATATTTTTGGTATTTTTATGATAAAGATGCAATGTAAAATAAAAGCAACGGAAATAACTAAGTGTTGGAAGATTAATATGATGGAAGATAGACCCGGGGCCATAGGTTTCACTAGTGGCTTCTCTCAAGAGCATAAGTATTTTATGGTGGGTGAACAAATTACTGTTGAGCAATTGACAGAATTGAGCATAGTTATGAGAATATCTAGGTATGATCATGTACATAGGCATCACGTCCGAGACAAGTAGACCGACTCCTGCCTGCATCTACTACTATTACTCCACACATCGACCGCTATCCAGCATGCATCTAGAGTATTAAGTTCATAAGAACAGAGTAACGCTTTAAGAAAGATGACATGATGTAGAGGGATAAATTCATGCAATATGATAAAAACCCTATCTTGTTATCCTCAATGGTAACCATTCTATACGTGCCTTGCTGCCCCTACTGTCACTGGGAAAGGACACCGCAAGATTGAACCCAAAGCTAAGCACTTCTCCCATTGCAAGAAAGATCAATCTAGTAGGAAAAACCAAACTGATAATTCGAAGAGACTTGCAAAGATAACCAATCATACATAAAAGAATTCAGAGAAGATTCAAATATTGTTCATAGATAAACTTGATCATAAACCCACAATTCATCGGTCTCAACAAACACACCGCAAAAGAAGATTACATGGAATAGATCTCCACAAGAGAGGGGGAGAACATTGTATTGAGATCAAAAAAGAGAGAAGAAGCCATCTAGCTAATAACTATGGACCCGAAGGTCTGAGGTAAACTACTCACACTTCATCGGAGGGGCTATGGTGTTGATGTAGAAGCCCTCCGTGATCGATGCCCCCTCCGGCGGAGCTCCAGAGCAGGCCCCAAGATGGGATCTCGTGGGTACAGAAGGTTGCGGTGGTGAAATTAGGTTTTTGGCTCCGTATCTGATCGTTTGGGGGTGAAGGAAATATGCCCTAGAGGCAATAATAAAATATTATTTATTTCCTTGTATCATGATAAATGTTTATTATTCATGCTAGAATTGTATTAACCGGAAACATAATACATGTGTGAATATATAGACAAACAGAGTGTCACTAGTATGCCTCTACTTGACTAGCTCGTTAATCAAAGATGGTTATGTTTCCCAGCCAAAGACATAAGTTGTCATTTGATTAACGAGATCACCTCATTAGGAGAATGACGTGATTGACTTGACCCATTCCGTTAGCTTAGCACTCGATCGTTTAGTATGTTGCTATTGCTTTCTTCATGACGTATACATGTTCCTATGACTATGAGATTATGCAACTCCCGTTTACCGGAGGAACACTTTGTGTGCTACCAAACATCACAACGTAAATGGGTGATTATAAAGGTGCTCTACAGGTGTCTCCAAAGGTACTTGTTGGGTTGGCGTATTTCGAGATTAGGATTTGTCACTCCAATTGTCGGAGAGGTATCTCTGGGCCCACTCGGTAATGCACATCACTATAAGCCTTGCAAGCATTGTGACTAATGAGTTAGTTGCGGGATGATGTGTTACGGAACGAGTAAAGAGACTTGCCGGTAACGAGATTGAACTAGGTATCGAGATACCGACGATCAAATCTCGGGCAAGTAACATACCAGTGACAAAGGGAACAACGTATTTATGCGGTCTGACCGATAAAGATCTTCGTGGAATATGTGGGAGCCAATATGGGCATCCAGGTCCCGCTATTGGTTATTGACCGGAGACGTGTCTCGGTCATGTCTACATAGTTCTCGAACCCGTAGGGTCCGCACGCTTAACGTTACGATGACAGTTTTATTGAGTTTTTATGTACCGAAGGAGTTCAGAGTCCCGGATGAGATCGGGGATATGACGAGGAGTCTTGAAATGGTCGAGACGTAAAAATCGATATATTGGACGACTATATTCGGACTTCGGAAATGTTCCGAGTGATTCGGGTATTTTCCGGAGTACCGGAGAGTTACGGGAATTCGTATTGGGCCTTAATGGGCCATACGGGAAAGGAGAGAATGGCCTCAAAAGGTGGCCGCACCCCTCCCCATAGTCTGGTCCGAATTGGACTAGGGAAGGGGGGAGCACCCTTCCTTCTTTCTCCTTCCCCCTTCCCTTCTCCTACTCCCACAAGGAAAGGAGGAGTCCGACTCCCGGTGGGAGTAGGACTCCCCCCTATGGCGCGCCTCTCCCCTTGGCCGGCTGCCTCCCCCTTGCTCCTTTATATACGGGGGCAGGGGGGCACCCCAGAGACACAACAATTGATCCTTGAGATCTCTTAGCCGTGTGCGGTGCCCCCCTCCACCATATTACACCTCGATAATACCGTTGCGGAGCTTAGGCGAAGCCCTGCGTCGGTGGAACATCATCATCGTCACCACGCCGTCGTGCTGACGAAACTCTCCCTCAACACTCGGCTGGATCGGAGTTCGAGGGACGTCATCGAGCTGAACGTGTGTAGAACTCGGAGGTGCCGTACGTTCGGTACTTGATCGGTCGGATCGTGAAGACGTACGACTACATCAACCGCGTTGTGATAACGCTTCCGCTGTCGGTCTACGAGGGTACGTGGACAACACTCTCCCCTCTCGTTGCTATGCATCACCATGATCTTGCGTGTGCGTAGGAAATTTTTTGAAATTACTACGTTCCCTAACAGTGGTATCAGAGCCTGGTTTTATGCGTTGATGCTATGCACGAGTGGAACACAAGTGAGTTGTGGGCGATATAAGTCATACTGCTTACCAGCATGTCATACTTTGGTTCAGCGGTATTGTGAGATGAAGCGGCCCGGACCGACATTACGCGTACGCTTACGCGAGACTGGTTTCACCGTTGCGAGCACTCGTTGCTTAAAGGTGACCGGCGGGTGTCTGTCTCTCTCACTTTAGTTGAACCGAGTGTGGCTACGCCCGGTCCTTGCGAAGGTTAAAACAGCACCAACTTGACAAACTATCGCTGTGGTTTTGATGCGTAGGTAAGAACGGTTCTTGCTAAGCCCGTAGCAGCCACGTAAAATATGCAACAACAAAGTAGAGGACGTCTAACTTGTTTTTGCAGGGCATGTTGTGATGTGATATGGTCAAGACATGATGTGATATAATGTGTTGTATGAGATGATCATGTTTTGTAACCGAGTTATCGGCAACTGGCAGGAGCCATATGGTTGTCGCTTTATTGTATGAGATGCAATCGCCATGTAATAGTTTTACTTTATCACTAAGCGGTAGCGATAGTCGTAAAAGCAATAAGTTGGCGAGACGACAACGATGCTATGATGGAGATCAAGGTGTCGCGCCGGTGACGATGGTGATCATGACGGTGCTTCGGAGATGGAGATCACAAGCACGGTGCTTCGGAGATGGAGATCACAAGCACAAGATGATGATGGCCATATCATATCACTTATATTGATTGCATGTGATGTTAATCCTTTATGCATCTTATCTTGCTTTGTTTGACGGTAGCATTATAAGATGATCCTTCACTAAATTATCAAAGTATAAGTGTTCTCCCTGAGTATGCACCGTTGCGAAAGTTCTTCGTGCTGAGACACCACGTGATGATCGGGTGTGATAGGCTCTACGTTCAAATACAACGGGTGCAAAACAGTTGCACACGCGGAATACTCAGGTTAAACTTGACGAGCCTAGCATATAACAGATATGGCCTCGGAACACGGAGACCGAAAGGTCGAGCGTGAATCATATAGTAGATATGATCAACATAGTGTTGTTCACCATTGAAACTACTCCATCTCACGTGATGATCGGACATGGTTTAGTTGATATGGATCACGTAATCACTTAGAGGATTAGAGGGATGTCTATCTAAGCGGGAGTTCTTAAGTAATATGATTAATTGAACTTGAATTTATCATGAACTTAGTACCTGATAGTATTTTGCTTGTCTATGTTAATTGTAGATAGATGGCCCGTGCTGTTGTTCCGTTGAATTTTAATGCGTTTCTTGAGAAAGCAAAGTTGAAAGATGATGGTAGCAATTACACGGACTGGGTCCATAACTTGAGGATTATCCTCATTGCTGCATAGAAGAATTACGTCCTGGAAGCACCGCTGGGTGCCAGGCCTGCTGCAGGAGCAACACCAGATGTTATGAACGTCTGGCAGAGCAAAGTTGATGACTACTCGATAGTTCAGTGTGCCATGCTTTACGGCTTAGAACCGGGTCTTCAACGACGTTTTGAACGTCATGGAGCATATGAGATGTTCCAGGAGTTGAAGTTAATATTTCAAGCAAATGCTCGAATTGAGAGATATGAAGTCTCCAATAAGTTCTTCAGCTGCAAGATGGAAGAGAGTAGTTCTGTCAGTGAGCATATACTCAAAATGTTTGGGTATAACAATCACTTAATTCAACTGGGAGTTAATCTTCCGGATGATAGCGTTATTGACAGAATTCTTCAATCACTGCCACCAAGCTACAAGAGCTTCGTGATGAACTATAATATGCAAGGGATGAGTAAGACAATTCCCGAGCTCTTCGCAATGCTAAAGGCTGCGGAGGTAGAAATCAAAAAGGAGCATCAAGTGTTGATGGTCAATAAGACCACCAGTTTCAAGAAAAAGGGTAAAGGGAAGAAGAAAGGGAACTTCAAGAAGAACAGCAAACAAGTTGCTGCTCAGGAGAAGAAACCAAGTCTGGACCTAAGCCTGAAACTGAGTGCTTCTACTGCAAGCAAACTGGGCACTGGAAGTGGAACTGCCCAAAGTATTTGGCGGATAAGAAGGATGGCAAGGTGAACAAAGGTATATGTGATATACATGTTATTGATGTGTACCTTACTAATGCTCGCAGTAGCACCTGGGTATTTGATACTGGTTCTGTTGCTAATATTTGCAACTCGAAACAGGGCTACGGATTAAGCGAAGATTGGCTAAGGACGAGGTGACGATGCGCGTGGGAAATGGTTCCAAAGTCGATGTGATCGCGGTCGGCACGCTACCTCTACATCTACCTTCGGGATTAGTTTTAGACCTAAATAATTGTTATTTGGTGCCAGCGTTGAGCATGAACATTATATCTGGATCTTGTTTGATGCGAGACGGTTATTCATTTAAATCAGAGAATAATGGTTGTTCTATTTATATGAATAATATCTTTTATGGTCATGCACCCTTAAAGAGTGGTCTATTTTTGTTGAATCTCGATAGTAGTGACACACATATTCATAATATTGAAACCAAAAGATGCAGAGTTGATAATGATAGTGCAACTTATTTGTGGCACTGCCGTTTAGGTCATATCGGTGTAAAGCGCATGAAGAAACTCCATACTGATGGACTTTTGGAACCACTTTATTATGAATCACTTGGTACTTGCGAACCGTGCCTCATGGGCAAGATGACTAAAACACCGTTCGCCGGAACTATGGAGAGAGCAACAGATTTGTTGGAAATCATACATACAGATGTATGTGGTCCGATGAATGTTGAGGCTCGTGGCGGATATCGTTATTTTCTCACCTTCACAGATGATTTAAGCAGATATGGGTATATCTACTTAATGAAACATAAGTCTGAAACATTTGAAAAGTTCAAAGAATTTCAGAGTGAAGTTGAAAATCATCGTAACAAGAAAATAAAGTTTCTACGATCAGATCGTGGAGGAGAATATTTGAGTTACGAGTTTGGTCTACATTTGAAACAATGCGGAATAGTTTCGCAACTCACGCCACCCGGAACACCACAGCGTAATGGTGTGTCCGAACGTCGTAATGGCACTTTACTAGATATGGTGCGATCTATGATGTCTCTTACTGATTTACCGCTATCGTTTTGGGGTTATGCTTTAGAGACGGTTGCATTCACGTTAAATAGGGCACCATCAAAATCCGTTGAGACGACGCCTTATGAACTGTGGTTTGGCAAGAAACCAAAGTTGTCGTTTCTTAAAGTTTGGGGCTGCGATGCTTATGTGAAGAAACTTCAACCTGATAAGCTCGAACCCAAATCGGAGAAATGTGTCTTCATAGGATACCCAAAGGAGACTGTTGGGTATACCTTCTATCACAGATCCGAAGGCAAAACTTTTGTTGCTAAATTCGGAAATTTTCTAGAGAAGGAGTTTCTCTCGAAAGAAGTGAGTGGGAGGAAAGTAGAACTTGATGAGGTGACTACACCTGCTCCCTTATTGGAAAGTAGTTCATCACAGAAACCAGTTTCTGAGACACCTACACCAATTAGTGAGGAAGTTAATGATGATGATCATGAAACTTCAGATCAAGTTATTACTGAACCTCGTAGATCAACCAGAGTAAGATCCGCACCAGAGTGGTACGATAATCCTGTTCTGGAAGTTATGTTATTAGACCATGACGAACCTACGAACTATGAAGAAGCGATGGTGAGCCCAGATTCCGCAAAATGGCTTGAGGCCATGAAATCTGAGATGGGATCCATGTATGAGAACAAAGTATGGACTTTGGTTGACTTGCCCAATGATCGGCAAGCCATTGAAAATAAATGGATCTTCAAGAAGAAGACTGACGCGGATGGTAATGTTACTGTCTATAAAGCTCGACTTGTTGCGAAAGGTTTTCGACAAGTTCAAGGGATTGACTACGATGAGACCTTCTCACCCGTAGCGATGCTTAAGTCTGTCCGAATCATGTTAGCAATTGCCGCATTTTATGATTATGAAATTTGGCAAATGGATGTCAAAACTGCATTCCTGAATGGATTTCTGGAAGAAGAGTTGTATATGATGCAACCAGAAGGTTTTGTCGATCCAAAGGGAGCTAACAAAGTGTGCAAGCTCCAGCGATCCATTTATGGACTGGTGCAAGCCTCTCGGAGTTGGAATAAACGCTTTGATAGTGTGATCAAAGCATTTGGTTTTATACAGACTTTTGGAGAAGCCTGTATTTACAAGAAAGTGAGTGGGAGCTCTGTAGCATTTCTGATATTATATGTGGATGACATATTACTGATTGGAAACGATATAGAATTTCTGGATAGCATAAAGGGATACTTGAATAAGAGTTTTTCAATGAAAGACCTCGGTGAAGCTGCGTATATATTGGGCATCAAGATCTATAGAGATAGATCAAGACGCTTAATTGGACTTTCACAAAGCACATACCTTGACAAAGTTTTGAAGAAGTTCAAAATGGATCAAGCAAAGAAAGGATTCTTGCCTGTGTTGCAAGGTGTGAAGTTGAGTAAGACTCAATGCCCGACCACTGCAGAAGATAGAGAGAAGATGAAAGATGTCCCCTATGCTTCAGCCATAGGCTCTATCATGTATGCAATGCTGTGTACTAGACCTGATGTATGCCTTGCTATAAGTCTAGCAGGAAGGTACCAAAGTAATCCAGGAGTGGATCACTGGACAGCGGTCAAGAACATCCTGAAATACCTGAAAAGGACTAAGGATATGTTTCTCGTATATGGAGGTGACAAAGAGCTCATCGTAAATGGTTACGTTGATGCAAGCTTTGACACTGATCCGGACGATTCTAAATCGCAAACCGGATACGTATTTACATTGAACGGTGGAGCTGTTAGTTGGTGCAGTTCTAAACAAAGCATCGTGGCGGGATCTACATGTGAAGCGGAGTACATAGCTGCTTCGGAAGCAGCAAATGAAGGAGTCTGGATGAAGGAGTTCATATCTGATCTAGGTGTCATACCTAGTGCATCGGGTCCTATGAAAATCTTTTGTGACAATACTGGTGCAATTGCCTTGGCAAAGGAATCCAGCTTTCACAAGAGAACCAAGCACATCAAAAGACGCTTCAATTCCATCAGGGATTTAGTCCAGGTGGGAGACATAGAAATTTGCAAGATACATACGGATCTGAATGTTGCAGACCCGTTGACTAAGCCTCTTCCACGAGCAAAACATGATCAGCACCAAGGCTCCATGGGTGTAAGAATCATTACTGTGTAATCTAGATTATTGACTCTAGTGCAAGTGGGAGACTGAAGGAAATATGCCCTAGAGGCAATAATAAAGTATTATTTATTTCCTTGTATCATGATAAATGTTTATTATTCATGCTAGAATTGTATTAACCGGAAACATAATACATGTGTGAATATATAGACAAACAGAGTGTCACTAGTATGCCTCTACTTGACTAGCTCGCTAATCAAAGATGGTTATGTTTCCTAGCCATAGACATAAGTTGTCATTTGATTAACGAGATCACCTCATTAGGAGAATGACGTGATTGACTTGACCCATTCCGTTAGCTTAGCACTCGATCGTTTAGTATGTTGCTATTGCTTTCTTCATGACGTATACATGTTCCTATGACTATGAGATTATGCAACTCCCGTTTACCGGAGGAACACTTTATGTGCTACCAAACGTCACAACGTAAATGGGTGATTATAAAGGTGCTCTACAGGTGTCTCCAAAGGTACTTGTTGGGTTGGCGTATTTCGAGATTAGGATTTTTCACTCCAATTGTCGGAGAGGTGTCTCTGGGCCCACTCGATAATGCACATCACTGTAAGCCTTGCAAGCATTGTGACTAATGAGTTAGTTGCGGGATGGTGTGTTACGGAACGAGTAAAGAGACTTGCCGGTAACGAGATTGAACTAGGTATCGAGATACCGACGATCAAATCTCGGGCAAATAACATACCGGTGACAAAGAGAACAACGTATGTTGTTATGCGGTCTGACCGATAAAGATCTTCGTAGAATATGTGGGAGCCAATATGGGCATCCAGGTCCCGCTATTGGTTATTGACCGGAGACGTGTCTCGGTCATGTCTACATAGTTCTCGAACCCGTAGGGTCCGCACGCTTAACGTTACGATGACAGTTTTATTGAGTTTTGATGTACCGAAGGAGTTCGGAGTCCCGGATGAGATCGGGGATATGACGAGGAGTCTCGAAATGGTCGAGACGTAAAAATCGATATATTGGACGACTATATTCGGACTTCGGAAAGGTTCCGAGTGATTCGGGTATTTTTCGGAGTACCGGAGAGTTACGGGAATTCGTATTGGGCCTTAATGGGCCATACGGGAAAGGAGAGAAAGGCCTCAAAAGGTGGCCGCACCCCTCCCCATAGTCTGGTCCGAATTGGACTAGGGAAGGGGGGCGCACCCTTCCTTCTTTCTCCTTCTCCCTTCCCTTCTCCTACTCCCACAAGGAAAGGAGGAGTCCTACTCCCGGTGGGAGTAGGACTCCCGCCTATGGCGCGCCTCTCCCCTTGGCCGGCTGCCTCCCCCTTGCTCCTTTATATAGGGGGCAGGGGGGCACCCCAGAGACACAACAATTGATCCTTGAGATCTCTTAGCCGTGTGCGGTGCCCCCTCCACCATATTACACCTCGATAATACCGTTGCGGAGCTTAGGCGAAGCCTTGCGTCGGTGGAACATCCTCATCGTCACCACGCCGTCGTGCTGACGAAAATCTCCCTCAACACTCGGCTGGATCGGAGTTTGAGGGACGTCATCGAGCTGAACGTGTGTAGAACTCGGAGGTGCCGTACGTTCGGTACTTGATCGGTCGGATCGTGAAGACGTACGACTACATCAACCGCGTTGTGATAACGCTTCCGCTGTCGGTCTACGAGGGTACGTGGACAACACTCTCCCCTCTTGTTGCTATGCATCACCATGATCTTGCGTGTGCGTAGGAATTTTTTTGAAATTACTACGTTCCCTAACAGGGGGTACGTAGGTATATATAGGAGGAAGGAGTACGTCGGTGGAGCAACATGGAGCCCATGAGGGTGGAGGGCGTGCCCCCTACCTCATGGCTTCCTGCTTTGTTTCTGGACGTAGGCTCCAAGTCCTCTGGATCATGTTCGTTCCGAAAATCACGTTCCCGAAGGTTTCGTTCCGTTTGGACTCCGTTTGATATTCTTTTTCTGCGAAACTCTGAAATAGGCAAAAAACTGCAATTCTGGGCTGGGCCTCCGGTTAATAGGTTATTCCCAAAAATAATATAAAAGTGAATAATAAAGCCAAATAATGTCCAAAACAGAAGATAATATAGCATGGAGCAATAAAAAATTATAGATACGTTGGAGACGTATCAATGCCGCGCACCCCCTATGCTTCACCGATGAGGTGCTGGATCACGAATTTCCAGAGGGATTCAAACCCGTGAACATATAGGCATACAACGGAACGACAGACCCTAGGGTCTGGATTGAGGACTTTATCCTTTATATCCATATGGCTCGCGGAGATGATCTCCACACCATCAAATACTCTCCCCTCAAGTTGAAAGGACCAGCTCGGCACTGGCTGAAGAGCCTCCCCGCTAACTCAATTGGAAGTTGGGAAGAGCTTGAGGATGCTTTTAGGGCTAATTTTCAAGGGACCTATGTCCGGCCTCCGGATGCAGACGATTTAAGTCATATAATTCAACAACCCGGAGAGTCAGGCCGAAAGCTTTGGAATAGATTCCTTACTAAGAAGAATCAAATATTCGACTGCCCGGATGCCGAAGCCTTAGCGGCTTTCAAACACAGTGTCCGGGACGAAAGGCTCGCCAGACACCTCGGCCAGGAAAAACCGAGGAAAATGGCAGCCTTAACAAGCCTTATGACCCGCTTTTGCGCGGGCGAAGATAGTTGGCTGGCCCGTAGCGGCACCAGCGACCCAGGCACATCCGAAGTCAGGATGGTAATGGGAAACCGCGACGCCATAAAAGCAAGCGTCGAAGCAATGAAGACAGCCCAGACAACACGGCGGTAAACGCCGGATTCAGGGGCTCTCAACCCGGTCAACGGAAAAAGCCATATAAAGGCAGCAGAGATGGACCGTCCAGCCTAAACAAGATTCTAGACAGATTATGTTAGATTCATGGCACCTCCGACAAACCTGCAAATCACACCAACAGAGAATGCTGGGTCTTCAAGCAAGCCGGCAAGCTAAACACCGAGCACAAGGGGAGGGAGACACCATGTGAAGACGAGGATGAGCCTCGCCGGCAATACACTGGGGGACAGAAAAAATTCCCACCAGAGGTCAAAACAGTGAACATGATTCACGTAACGAAGAGGAGGAGCAAACGCACACTCCGAGACGTATGCACCGTGGAGCCCGTCACCCCCAAGTTCAACCCTTGGTCGGCCTGCCCGATCACTTTCGATCGCAGGGATCACCCAACTAGTATCCGGCATGGAGGATCTGCTGCCTTGGTGCTAGACCCAATAATTAACGGATACCATCTCACCCGAGTAATTATGGACGGCGGCAGTAGTCTCAATCTGATATATCAGGACACAGTCTGCAAAATGGGGATAGACCCGACAAGAATTAACCAAAGCAATACTACCTTTAAAGGAGTAATACCAGGCCCAGAGGCCCGCTGTACGGGCTCTCTAGTACTAGAGGTTGTATTCGGTTCTCCCGACAACTTCCGAAGTGAAAAGTTAACCTTTGACATCGCTCCATTCCGAAGCAGCAATGAAGCACTACTCGGAAGAACGGCCTTCGCTCGTTTTAACGCAGTACCGCATTACGCTTATCTTAAGCTCAAGATGCCCGGTCCATGTGGCACCATCATAGTTAGCAGAAACACAGAGCGCTCCTTGCGTACGGAAGAATGTGTGGCGGCTTTAGCAGCCGAACACTAACTGGCCTCTCCAACCAGAATAAAGGATCGGTCGTCAATACCGCGGACACGGCTAGACGAGTCTGGCGCGACACTGGCTGTAACAGCTCAGATAAACCTGAGATTGGGTTGATGGATATACCCCCATAGGTGGTGCTAGGGGCTTCCCGCATGTAAAAAGAACTACAGTTTGGGTTGACCTTATTTAGATTGATTTTTAATGGTTTATTAAGAATAACCAATTTTTCGCACGAATACTTTCACCTGAGTTTTTCTCTTTTACAGACGATAATCGTGCTACACCCCTCCAGGACACGGCACAACGGAGACACAGGCACAGACGTGCAGCAGGGCCCCGCTCAAAGGTTTCTTTTTAGATTAAGACCCTGTGTAAACCTTTCTTACTGTCTCTTGGTGCTTCACACCCTCCGGATACTCAACACAACCGAGAGGGATGCTGGCGTTATTGGCATTTCGCCACGTCAGACTAATGCACGTACCTGGAAATTCAGGGTTCATTATCAAGGGCGTTACTCAGCTCGGTATATGTTGTAAAGACCGAATACCTTAGGGAGTGTTCGGCGTCGCGAGTTTGGCCTTATATGCATCAGCTCCGAATCATGTCTTTGGTCAATAGCTGGGTTTGCCCGGCTCCCGTGTTTTGCTACCTTACGTTCCGCTCTATCGGCTAAGGTGGCACCGGGAGAACTACTGCGATTGTGCCCTGGTTCATCTGAACGAGCACCTCAGTAGAGAAAGCCAAAAACTGATTGTCATCATAAAGCGCGACACTGGTCAACCACTCGATGACTCATCAGAATCTTCGCGGTTCCTCCGCATTAACGAAGGACCGGTTTCCCGGTCATGTATGTACGCGCACCGTATTCGGATAGACGCGGAAGTACCAGGGGCTATATAGTAGCCCCACCGTCAAACTCCTATGGATAAGTGAAAGTGTTAAAGCAATATAGTCCGATTGCCTTGTTCGCCGCGCTATCACCTCCTTAATGGACAAAGACGTTGGATCAAGTGTGAATACGTGTTTTTCCTAACACCCCCGCATTATATGCGTGGGGGCTGAAGCCGACGACTGCAAACTTTCAGGTTATATACATACATAAACGGCCGCACAGGAGGCATCATAATACTTTCAGGCAAAAGTATAAACACAACCTTTATAATCAAAATAGCATTGTTTTTACAATTGGGATACATGTCACTAGAACATGATACTCTTCGAGCACTGAGCCTCTATTAAATGAGCGCCTTCTAGGACTTCTTCAAAATAGTGCTCTGCCGATACCTGGCCTACGGCCGAACTCTGGGTTGCAATAGCGGTGGCCTCCATATCTGCCCAGTATGTCTTAACACGGGCAAGGGCCATCCGCGCACCCTCTATGCACGCCGACCTCTTTGCAGCGTCGATATGCGGCACAACACCAAGGAATCATTGCACTAAACCAAAATAACTATTCGGCCTTGGTCCTTCTGGCCAAAGATGATCCACGACAGACCTCATGGCAAGCCCGGACAACCTATGGAGCTCAGCCCACTCGGCCATTTTCTCATTTAATAGCAGCGGACGCGTTGGAGCACTGAACTGCGACCAGAACAACTTTTCCACTTCATGATCTTTTTGATCTTTGAAAAACTCAGTCGCATCAGTAGCACTCGTTGCCAAGTCCAAGTACGCGTCTGCAGCACTCCATAATTGATCTAGAGGGGCATACTTCGGATCTCCGAACTTTGTCCGCAACAAAAAGGGCTTCCCAGCCGTGATATCTCCTGCTTGATGAAGCTCCTCCTTCGCCGCTCTGATTTTAGAGTGGGTCTTCTTGGCTGCTACCATGGCTTTCTTCAGGTCCGCCGCTTTCGCTTGGCTTTCCTTTTCGAGAAGCTCATACCGGTCGACTGCATCCTTAAGCTCAACAGCCATCTTGGCTATTTTATCTTCGCTCTGGCGATGAGCAGCCTGTTCGGCTCTTAATTCTTCGACTGCCTTTAGGGAGGCCGCATCACTTCTCCTGGCTTGTTCCTTGGCTCGGGCAAGCTCCGCCCAAAGGGTCTCCACGGCGGCAGCTCCATCTGCAGTCACAACATATTATAGATACTAGCATCATGCTCCTCCTAATATTTGTTAACCACCGGAGAATACATACCCGGTGCCTCGTCAAGCCGGTTGTTTACAAGCATGATGTCGTCGCCGCTCCAGTTCGGCAAACTCACAAGTCCGGCCAGCTACCAGACCCTCAGCCGCCTGCACATAAAAGCAGCATGATCATTACCTAGGACTATGATCCTCTGTTTGCCGCCTTTGGACAACAACCAGAGTCTCAGGGGCTACTTTCTGCATAGGGCACTCCTAGCGTGTGCGGTACCGTCGAAAAATATATATATTACTTTGCGTACCTCAAAGCCTTTTAGCAGGCTCATAAAAGCTTCATGCAACCCACTTTTGGCGGATGAAATCCTCTCAACCACCGTACCCATTAAAGTACGATGCGCCTCTGAGATAGCCGCTTGCTCCAGAAGACCCATCAGTACGTCCGGTTGTGCACCGGATGGTCCCGGACTCTTTCTGTTGCTGTCCTTAGGAGCCGAATCCTCCGGACTTCGAGTGGCCGAAGGGTTACCTTCTGGCCTTGGCGGATCAGGAGAAATCCTCCGCGACGACACCTCAGGGTCGTCTGCCTCATGAGGTGGGGAGGCAGTGGGAGGCGTTTCACTCTCCATCATCTCGGGAAGAAGATCCCCCGAAGACGAACTCTGTCGAGAAGGGCTACGATCCGAACTGCAAGACTTACGTCTCGGTTATTGTCCTCGGAGATGAAGCAGGATATATTTACCAAAAGTACTCTTGTTCACTTACAGCTAGGTGGAGGCTGACCCCCTTGCGGGCACAGTGCGGTAAGGACGCCCTCGGGGGCAGGGCCCCCTGGCGAAGGTTTCTTCCCTCGTTTGGAAACCCTTGTTTCCAAATCTTTAGAGGCGGTCCTTTTCCTTCCTTGGGGAGAGGGAATTTCAGATTCTTCTCCCCGATTATCCTCCTTCGCGGAAACACTAATTCCCCCGGTTTGGATGAGTAATGCGTGAGGCCCGCTTTCGGCTTCTTTATTCCTCCCTTTATCTCCCCCTGTTGGCGCTTGATAAGGTGCGAGCTCAAGCATCCTGCCTAGTACAGGATCCGGTGAGCCTTCGGGAAGGGGGGCCGAACACCTAATCATCTTCGCCTTTTTTTATCCAGTCCTGGTCAAAGAGTGATTTCTCAAAATGATGTTGTGACAAATTAAAAGACAGCGTGTTCGGTCGCAGAATTACTTGCGTGGGTATCTGGACAATTTCAGTTTAGACCCGCATCCTCAGTGGTGTCCGGACACTTTATTCGTGATCCGAAGAATGATAACCCACAAGTATAGGGGATCGCAACAGTTTTTGAGGGTAGAGTATTCAACCCAAATTTAGTGATTCGACACAAGGGGAGCCAAAGAATATTCTCAAGTATTAGCAGTTGAGTTGTCAATTCAACCACACCTAGATAACTTAGTATCTGCAGAAAAGTGTTTAATAGCAAAGTAATATGATAGTAGTGGTAACGGTAATAAAAGTAACGGTAGCAAAAGTAATATTTTTGGTGTTTTGTAGTGATTGTAACAGTAGCAACGGAAAAGTAAATAAGCGAAGAACAATATGTGAAAAGCTCGTAGGAATTGGATCGGTGATGGAGAATTATGCCGGATGCGGTTCATCATGTAACAGTCATAACATAAGGTGACACAGAACTAGCTCCAATTCATCAATGTAATGTAGGCATGTATTCCGAATATAGTCATACGTGCTTATGGAAAAGAACTTGCATGACATCTTTTGTCCTACCCTCCCGTGGAAGCGGGGTCCTAGTGGAAACTAAGGGATATTAAGGCCTCCTTTTAATAGAGTACCGGACCAAAGCATTAACACATAGTGAATACATGAACTCCTCAAACTATGGTCATCACCGGGAGTGGTCCCGATTATTGTCACTTCAGGGTTGCCGGATCATAACACATAGTAGGTGACTATAGACTTGCAAGATAGGATCAAGAACTCACATATATTCATGAAAACATAGTAGGTTCAGATCTGAAATCATGGCACTTGGGCCCTAGTGACAAGCATTAAGCATAGCAAAGTCATAGCCACATCAATCTCAGAACATAGTGGATACTAGGGATCAAACCCGAACAAAACTAACTCGATTACATGATAGATCTCATCCAACCCATCACCGTCCAGCAAGCCTACGATGGAATTACTCACGCACGGCGGTGAGCATCATGAAATTGGTGATGGAGGATGGGTGATGATGACGATGGCGACGGATTCCTCTCTCCGGAGCCCCGAACGGACTCCGGATCAGCCCTCCCGAGAGGTTTTAGGGCTTGGCGGCGGCTCCGTATCGTAAAACGCGATGAATCCTTCTCTCTGATTTTTTTCTCCCCGAAAGTGAATATATGGAGTTGGAGTTGAGGTCGGTGGAGCTCCAGGGGGCCCACGAGGCAGGGGGCGTGCCCAGGGGGGCAGGCGCGCCCCCCACCCTCGTGGACAGGGTGTGGGCCCCCTGACATGGATTCTTCTTCCAGTATTTTTAATATTTTCCAAAAATACGTTCCGTGGAGTTTCAGGTCATTCCGAGAACTTTTGTTCCTGCACATAAATAACACCATGGAAAGTCTGCTGAAAACAGCGTCAGTCCGGGTTAGTTCCATTCAAATCATGCAAGTTAGAGTCCAAAACAAGGGCAAAAGTGTTTGGAAAAGTAGATACAACGGAGACGTATCAACTCCCCCAAGCTTAAACCTTTGGTTGTCCTCAAGCAATTCAGTTGATAAACTGAAAGTGATAAAGAAAAACTTTTACAAACTCTGTTTGCTCTTGTTGTTGTAAATATGTAAAGCCAACATTCAAGTTTTCAGCAAGATTATGACTAACCACATTCACAATAACTCTTAGGTCTCATGTTTACTCATATCAATGGCATAATCAACTAGCGAGCGATAATAATAAATCTCGGATGACAACACTTTCTCAAAACAATCATGATATGATATAATAGGATGGTATCTCGCTAGCCCTTTCTGTGACCGCAAAACATAAATGCAGAGCACCTTTAAAGATAAAGGACTGACTAAACATTGTAATTCATGGTAAAAGAGATCCAATCATAGTCATACCCAATATAAATTAATAGTGATGGATGCAAATGACAGCTGCGCTCTGCAGCTAGTGCTCTTTAATAAGAGGGTGATGACTCAACATAAAAGTAAATAGATAGGCCCTTCGCAGAGGGAAGCAGGGATTTGTAGAGGTGCCAAAGCTCGGTTTTGAAATAGAGATAAATAATATTTTGAGCGGCATACTTTCATTGTCAACATAACAACAAAGAGATGGCGATATCTTCCATGCTACACACATTATAGGCGGTTCCCAAACAGAATGGTAAAGTTTATACTCCCCCTCCACCAACAAGCATCAATCCATGGCTTGCTCGAAACAACGAGTGCCTCCAACTGGCAACAGTCCCAGGGGGAGTTTTGTTTGCAATTATTTTGATTTAGTTTGCATAAAGCATGGGACTGGGCATCCCGGTGACCAGCCATTTTCTCTTGAGTGAGGAGGGGCGTCCACTCCTCTTGAGAATAACCCGCCTAGCATGGAAGATACGGACAACCCTAGTTGATACATGAGCTATTCGAGCATACAAAACAGAATTTCATTTGAAGGTTTAGAGTTTGGCACATACAAATTTACTTGGAATGGCAGGTAGATACCGCATATAGGAAGATATAGTGGACTCATATGGAATAACTTTGGGGTTTTAGGTATTGGATGCACAAGCAGTATTCCCGCTTAGTACAAGTGAAGGCTAGCAAAAGATTGGGAAGCGACCAACTAGAGAGCGACAACAGTCATGAACATGCATTAAAATTAATAGACATTGAGTACAAGCATGAGTAGGATATAATCCACCATGAACATAAATATTGTGAAGGCTATGTTGATTTGTTTCAACTACATGTGTGAACATGTGCCAAGTCGAGTCGCTTAAATCATTCAAAGGAGGATACCACCCCACTATACCACATCATAACCATTTTAATAGCATGTTGGCACGCAAGGTAAACCATTATAACTCATAGCTAATCAAGCATGGCACGAGCAACTATGATCTCTAATTGTCATTGCAAACATGTTTATTCATAATAGGCTGAATCAGGAACGAGGAACTCATCATATTTACAAAAACAAGAGAGGTCGAGTTCATACCAGCTTCTCTCATCTCAGTCAGTCCATCATTGGTCATCATAATTGCCTTTCACTTGCACGACTGAACGATGTGAACATAATAAGAGTGCACGTGCATTGGACTAAGCTGGAATCTGCGATCATTCAATAAACAGGAGAAGACAAGACAATATGGGCTCTTGATTAAATCAACAATAATGCATATAAGAGCCACTTCTACAATTTAATTATGGTCTTCTCCTATCGACCCCCAAAGAAAAGAAATAAAACTATTTACATGGGAAAGCTCCCAACAAGCAAAAGAAGAACGGGAAATCTTTTTGGGTTTTCTCTTTAATTATTACTACTACAGCAAGAAAAGTAAAGTAACTAAAAGTTACAACTAATTTTTTTGTTTTTCTTAAGGTTTAACAAACACACAAGAAGAAAGCAGGAAAAAGAAAATAAACTAGCATGGATAATACAATGAAAGAGTATGAGCACCGACATCTAGCAATGAGTGTGTGTGAACATAAATGTAATGTCGGTGAGAAATATGTACTCCCCCAAGCTTAGGCTTTTGGCCTAAGTTGGTTTATTGCCACGGATGGCCTGGCGGATATCCATAGTTGTAGCCGGGGTCGTACTGAGATGAAGAAGACTTTGACTGCCACTGGTTGGCAATCATATCCAGATCCCACTGGTAGTTAGACTGTCGTGGAGGTTCAAATTGTGGTTCCGGCTCCGTGGCTGGTGTAGGGTTCCGGTAGGCGTGAATGGCCGCCAACGGAACGAGATACGGACCTTCAGATAAATTAAACAAGGAGGGAGCAGGCAAGGTAATAGTCTCAGGGTGATGTTTATCAAAGAACAATTTATATTTAAGCGCTCCATCCCTATTCTTAACAATAAAGTCATGAGCTACCATACTCTTATAATCTAAATAAGCAGTGGGCAGCAATTTTTCTTCTTTTTCATGGTGCCTAATAGGTATGTTATAATGTGCAGCAAGGCGTGAAGCATAAATACCTCCAAAGATGGGGCCCTTTGTACGGTTCAAACTTAACCGTTTAGCAATAATACCGCCCATACTAACAGTGTTATCACAGAATAAACCATGGAACAAAATAATAATATTAGGAACACTAAGGTTTCCACAGTTTTCGCGACCAATTAAGCAACGACTAGCAAATATGGCAAAGTAGTGTAAAACAGGAAAATGTATGCTAGTGATTCTTGCATCGGAAACCTTCATAGTTTCCCCCACAGTAATAGTATCAATAAACCCGTTCACATCTTTACGATGTGGTTCCTCTAAACTACCTTCAAAAGGTATTTTGCAAACCTTGCAAAATTCATCTAGTGGCATCTTCTTAACAACATCATATAAATGAAACTCTACTGAAGGAGGTGATTCCTTAGGATAATAGTAGAAGTTTTGCAAAAAAGTATTGGTGAGTAAGAGATACTGATTGCGTTGGTCGCGGAGGAAGTCGGTGAGGCCTGCATTCTCAGCCAATTCATAAAAATCATCATAAATTCCGGCTTCTCTTAAGAAATCATTGGAAGGCCATTCACACGGCCGGACCTCCGTGGTGCGAGGCAAATTATATTTGGGCCTCTGTGCTTCTTCACTTTGCTTTTCCTTCGAGCTTCGGCTCGATGAGCCCCTCAAAAATCTCTTCATTATTTTCTGAAAATTTCTGAAATTTTTAGTAACTTCAAATAAAAGTGAACGAAGCTCAACAAAATTGATAGAAACTACTCCTACAAGTGCCTAGAGCCTATATCAACCATTAGAACTACTTGGAACCATATAAATTTGACATGCAAGCTCAAGAACATGGTCACCTAGGCAGCACAAATTTGCAATGAATAAAGCACTAGAACAAAAACTAATTGGACCAATGGAGGAGTCACATACCAAGGAACAATCTCCCCAAGCAGTTTTGTGAGAGGTGCTTTGAGCAAGGAGATCGAAAATCACAGCAAAATGAGCTAGAACTTGTGCTTGAGCTGGATGGTGATTTTTTTGGGAGGAAGAAGAAGTGTGTGGGCGCAGGAATAAGTGGAGGGGAGCCACCATGGGCCCACGAGGCAAGGGGGCGCGCCGAGGGGGGTAGGGCGCGCCCTCCACCCTCGTGGCCAGGTGCTTGCCCCTCCTACTATGTTCTCAGTGCCAGATATTCTCAAATATTCCAGAAAAAATCATATTCCATTTTCAGGGCATTTGGAGAACTTTTATTTTCGGGGTATTTTTACATTGCACGGATAATTCAGAAAACAGACAAAAAAAATACTATTTTTACTTTATTTCAACTAAATAACAGAAAGTAGGGAGAGGGTACAGAAGGTTGTGCTTCTAGTTTCATCCATCTCATGCTCATCAAAAGGAATCCACTAACAAGGTTGATCAAGTCGTGTTAACAAACTCATTCCGAATAACATGGAACCGGAGAAATTTCGAATAACACCATGTTACCTCAACGAGGATATGCACATCCCCAATAATAAGAATATCATATTTCTTCTTGACAGTAGGAAGAGGAAATTCAAAACCTCCAAAAATAATTGATGGAATTTTTCCAATAGAATTGATACTATGGAGTTGAGGTTGTTTCCTCGGAAAGTGTACCGTATGCTCATTACCATTAACATGAAAAGTGACATTGCCTTTGTTGCAATCAATAACAGCCCCTACAGTATTCAAAAAAGGTCTTCCAAGAATAATAGACATACTATCGTCCTCGGGAATATCAAGAATAACAATGTCCGTTAAAATAGTAATGTTTGCAACCACAACAGCCACGTCCTCACAAATACCGACAGGTATAGCAGTTGATTTATCAGCCATTTGCAAAGATATTTGGGTAGGTGTCAACTTATTCAAGTCAAGTCTACGATATAAAGAGAGAGGCATAACACTAACACCGGCTCCAAGATCACATAAATCAGTTTTAACATAGTTTCTTTTAATGGAGCATGGTATAGTTGGTACTCCTGGATCTCCTAGTTTCTTAGGTATTCCACCCTTAAAGGTGTAATTAGCAAGCATCGTGGAAATTTCAGCTTCCAATATCTTTCTTTTATTTGTAACAATATCTTTCATGTACTTAGCATAAGGATTCATTTTGAGCATATCAGGTAAACGCATACGCAAAAATATAGGTCTAATCATTTCAGCAAAGCGCTCAAAATCCGCATCATCCTTTTTCTTGGATGGTTTGGGAGGAAAAGGCATGGGTATCTTAACCCAAGGCTCCCTTTCTTTACCATGTTTCCTAGCAACAAAGTCTCTCTTATCATAACGTTGATTCTTTGATTGTGGGTTATCAAGATCAACAACAGGTTCAATTTCTACATCATTATCATTGCTAGGTTGAGCATCATCATGAACATCATCATTAACATTATCACTAGGTTCATGTTCATTACCAGATTGTGTTTCAGCATCAGAAATAGAGATATCATTTGGATTCTCAGGTGGTTCAGCAATAGGTTCATTAGAAGCATGCAAAGTCCTATCATTTTTCTTTTTCTTCCTTTTAGAAGGACTAGGTGCCTCAATATTATTTCTCTGAGAATCTTGTTCAATTCTCTTAGGGTGGCCTTCAGGATACAAAGGTTCCTGAGTCATCTTACCAGTTCTAGTAGCCACTCTAACAGCATAGTCATTATTCTTACTATTCAATTCATTGAGCAAATCATTCTGAGCTTTAAGTACTTGTTCTACTTGAGTGGTAACCATAGAAGCATGTTTAGTAATGAGTTTAAGTTCACCTTTAACTCTAGACATATAATCACCCAAGTGTTCAAGCGTATCGGAATTGTCTACCAAAATAAGCATTGAAGTTTTCTTGTTTGACAATAAAGTTATCAAACTCTTCTAAGCATTGTCTAGCAGACTTATAGTGAGGAATATCACCTTCATCAAATCTATAGAGAGAATTTACCTTTACTACCTGTGTCGGGTTATCAAGACCATGTGTTTCTTCAATAGGTGAAGGGTTAAGAACATATGTTTCTTCAACAGGCAGTAAATTAAGACCATGTATTTCTTCAATAGGAGGTAAATTCTTAACATCTTTAGCTTTAATACCCTTTTCTTTCATAGATTTATTTGCCTCTTGCATATCTTCAGGACTGAGAAATAGAACACCCCTCTTCTTCGGAGTTGGTTTAGGAATAGGCTCAGGAATTGGCTCAGGAGCTGGCTCAGGAAGTGTCCAATTATTTTCATTTGTCAACACATTATTCAATAAAATTTCAGCTTCATCCGGTGTTCTTTCCCTGAAAACAGAACCAGCACAACTATCCAGGTAATCTCTGGAAGAATTGGTTAGTCCATTATAAAAGATATCAAGTATTTCATTTTTCTTAAGAGGATGATCAGGTAAAGCATTAAGTAATTGGAGAAGCCTCCCCCAAGCTTGTGGGAGACTCTCTTCTTCAATTTGGACAAAATTATATATTTCCCTCAAAGCAGCTTGTTTCTTATGAGTAGGGAAATATTTAGCTGAGAAGTAATAAATCATATCCTGGGGACTACCCTATCTTAGAGAATTAAACCATATCTTAGCATCACCCTTTAATGAGAACGGAAATATTTTAAGGATATAAAGGTAGCGAGATTTCTCATCATTAGTGAAAAGGGTGGCTATATCATTCAATTTAGTAAGATGTGCCACAACAGTTTCAGATTCGTAGCCATAAAAAGGATCAGATTCAACCAACGTAATTATATCAGGATCAACAGAGAATTCATAATCCTTATCAGTAACACAGATAGGTGAAGTAGCAAAAGCAGGGTCAGGTTTCATTCTAGCATTAAGAGATTGCTGCTTCCATTTAGCTAATAACCTCTTGAGCTCGTATCTATCTTTGCAAGCTAAAATAGCTAAAGCAGCTTCATTTTCCAGAACATAACCCTCAGGAATAACAGGCGATTCATATTTATTAGGGGGAGAGTCTTCATCATCACTTTCATCAATGTTATCAGTTTCAATAATTTCATTCTCTCTAACCCTAGCAAGTTGTTCATCAAGAAATTCACCAAGTGGCACAGTAGTATCAAGCATAGAAGTAGTTTCATCATAATTATCATGCATAGCAGAAGTGGCATCATCAATAACATGCGACATATCAGAATTAATAGCAGAAACAGGTTTAGGTGTCGCAAGCTTACTCAAAACAGAAGGTGAATCAAGTGCAGAGCTAGATGGCAGTTCCTTACCTCCCCTCGTAGTTGAGGGATAAATTTTTGTTTTCTCGTCTTTCAAGTTCCTCATAGTGACCAGCAGATATAAATCTCAAGTGACTCAAAGAATAGAGCTATGCTCCCCGGCAACGGCGCCAGGAAATAGTCTTGATAACCCACAAGTATAGGGGACCGCAACAGTTTTCGAGGGTAGAGTATTCAACCCAAATTTATTGATTCGACACAAGGGGAGCCAAAGAATATTCTCAAGTATTAGCAGTTGAGTTGTCAATTCAACCACACCTGGATAACTTAGTATCTGCAGCAAAGTGTTTAGTAGCAAAGTAATATGATAGTAGTGGTAACGGTAACAAAAGTAACGGTAGCAAAAGTAATATTTTTGGTGTTTTGTAGTGATTGTAACAGTAGCAACGGAAAAGTAAATAAGCGAAGAACAATATGTGAAAAGCTTGTAGGCATTGGATCGGTGATGGAGAATTATGCCGGATGCGGTTCATCATGTAACAGTCATAACATAAGGTGACACAGAACTAGCTCCAATTCATCAATGTAATGTAGGCATGTATTCTGAATATAGTCATACGTGCTTATGGAAAAGAACTTGCATGACATCTTTTGTCCTACCCTCCCGTGGCAGCGGGGTCCTAGTGGAAACTAAGGGATATTAAGGCCTCCTATTAATAGAGTACCGGACCAAAGCATTAACACATAGTGAATACATGAACTCCTCAAACTAATGGTCATCACCGGGAGTGGTCCAGATTATTGTCACTTCGGGGTTGTCGGATCATAACACATAGTAGGTGACTCTAGACTTGCAAGATAGGATCAAGAACTCACATATATTCATGAAAACATAATAGGTTCAGATCTGAAATCATGGCACTCGGGCCCTAGTGACAAGCATTAAGCATAGCAAAGTCATAGGAGCATCAATCTCAGAACATCGTGGATACCAGGGATCAAACCCTAACAAAACTAACTCGATTACATGATAAATCTCATCCAACCCATCACCGTCCAGCAAGCCTACGATGGAATTACTCACGCACGGCGGTGAGCATCATGAAATTGGTGATGGAGGATGGCTGATGATGACGATGGCGACGGATTCCCCTCTCCGGAGCCCCGAACGGACTCTAGATCAGCCCTCCCGAGAGGTTTTAGGGCTTGGCGGCGGATCCGTATCGTAAAACGCGATGAATCCTTCTCTCTGATTTTTTTCTCCCCGAAAGTGAATATATGGAGTTGGAGTGGAGGTCGGTGGAGCGTCAGGGGGCCCACGAGGCAGGGGGGCGCGCCCAGGGGGGCAGGCGCGCCCCCCACCCTCGTGGACAGGGTGTGGGCCCCCTGACGTGGATTCTTCTTCCAGTATTTTTAATATTTTCCAAAAATACGTTCCGTGGAGTTTCAGGTCATTCCGAGAAATTTTGTTTCTGCACATAAATAACACCATGGAAAGTCTGCTGAAAACAGCGTCAGTCCGGGTTAGTTCCATTCAAATCATGCAAGTTAGAGTCCAAAATAAGGGCAAAAGTGTTTGGAAAAGTAGATACAACGGAGACGTATCAAGAACAACTCATACATCCCTTCGAGCGTCACGCCGAAGAATTGCTGAATAGTTCGCGGTCCTTGTGGGTTGAACTCCCACATACGGAGAGGTCGATGTTGACATGGCAGGACCCGACGAACTAACATGACTTGCATTACCTTGACAAGGCTGACATCTCTCTTGAGGAGATCTCAGATGCGACCCTGCAATGTCGGCACGTCATTAACTCGCCCCCAGTCCAGCCCTTTGTTGACCCATGACACCAGTTGTGGCGGGGGGCCCGAACGGAAGGCGGAGGCAGCTACCCACTTAGTACTTCGGGGAGCTGTGATGTAAAACCACTCCCGCTGCCATAGGTCGGACGTCTCCGGGAAGGAACCCTTTGGCCATGGAGCATTGGTGCCTTTGCTTATTATGGCACCTCCGCATTCTGCGTGTCGCCCATCGATCATCTTCGGCTTCACATTGAAGGTCTTGAGCCATAAGCCGAAGTGTGGAGTGATGCGGAGGAAGGCCTCACACACGACGATAAACGACGAGATGTGAAGGATGGAATCTGGAGCTAGATCATGGAAATCGAGCCCGTAATAGAACAAAAGGCCTCTAACAAAGGGATCAAGACTAAAGCCTAGCCCTCGGAGGAAGTGGGAAACAAATACGACACTCTCGTTGGGTTCGGGAGTAGGGATGACCTGCCCTTGAGCAGGCAGCCTGTGCGAGATTTCGGCGGTCAGATACCTGGCTTCTCTTAGCTTCTTGATGTCCTCCTCTCTGATAGAGGAGGCTATCCACCGGCCTTGAAGGTTGGATCCGGACATGATTGAAGGTCCGAAGCGCTTAGCCGGAGCCTCGGTCATTGGAATTCAAGGTGGGGGAAGGGAAGGATCGAGCGCGAGAAGAAAAGGACAGGACTTGGCCCCTTTATAAAGAGGGTGAATATCAAGCGTCCTCCGCGTGGCCGTTTGGAACTTGCCTAAAATCGAGGAGTCATACCAACGGGCATGATTGGGTTACCCGCACCCGTATTGATGAGAATCCCGTGATAAGAGGAACACGATCTCTGCTTCGACAAGATGTGCCAATAAAACCGCCTTGCAACACGTGCAGTGGCAGGCTAGGAAAAACGGTTCGTCATGACCGGACCACGACAGAATGTCATGCTATGAAAAGTTGTCAGCAGATTAGATTTGTGGAAATATTATACTCTCTAGTGGTATGTGGAATTTGTTATGCAGAGCCGGATACGATCCTAGTGTTCAAAATCTTCTATGGAGTATTCGGAGGAGGAACCCGCCTTGCAATGCCGAAGACAATCTGCGCACCGGACTCATCGTCATTGAAGCCTGGTTCAGGGGCTACTGAGGGAGTCCTAGATTAGGGGGTCCTCGGACTGCCGGACTATATACTTTGGCCGGACTGTTGGACAATGAAGATACAAGATTGAAGACTTCGTCCCGTGTCCGGATGGGACTCTCCTTTGCGTGGAAGGCAAGCTTGGCAATTCGGATATGTAGATCTCCTCCCTTGTAACCGACTCTGTGTAACCCTAGTCCCCTCCGGTGTCTATATAAACCGGAGGGTTCAGTCCGTAGGACAGGAACAATCATAACCATAGGCTAGCTTCTAGGGTTTAGCCTCTACGATCTCGTGGTAGATCAACTCTGGTAATACTCATATCATCAAGATCAATCAAGCAGGAAGTAGGGTATTACCTCCATCGAGAGGGCACGAACCTGGGTAAACATTGTGTCCCCCGCCTCCTGTTACCATCCGCCTTAGACGCACAGTTCGGGACCCCCTACCCGAGATCCGCCGGTTTTGACACCGACACCTGCTCCCTCCTCCCTCCCTCATGTCTCCTCACTCTGTTCTTGCAAAGAGTAGATTGTTTTAGTAAATTAGTAAAAATTCAAACTAGCTAGGTAAACTAGGTTGGCTAGCTAGGTTAACTAGTTTAATTAGGTTAATTATCTAGGTTAACTAGGTTATTAATAGTAAGTGCTTAATAGAAATAGTTTATTTATAGTAAGTGCTTAATAGAACTAGTTTATTTGTAGTAAGTGTTTATAAGAATTAGTTTATTTATAGTAAGTGGTTAATATATTTTGTTTATGCAGAAATCAAGTATTTGCCCCTGTCTCATCCCCGCAGTCGTCCCCATCGTCGACTCCTTAAGACCTCTAGGTGAGAATAGCCAAATGATAATGTGTTGTAAATGTCAATGATGAAAATGCTAGTGCTAGTTGCCATGTCATTGATGTCGATATGCATTCTGAATATAGAGGATGTCTTGGTGTTCTTGTTTGCAATGTGCCTCCGAGTGGCTTATGTTTTGCTGGAATGTTGAATTGTTTCCGTCCCGGCAAATTTCAGGCGCTCGATATGTCCTGTCTTTAGCAAAGGTCATGCCGAATTTTTTCATGAATTTTAGCATGAATTGTGCTACAATGTAGGGCATATCGAGTGCTTATGATTTTTCAGAATGGGAATTCAATGATATTTCAGCAAAACATAGGGCATTTTATCTATGTCATTGCTCGATATATGGAACGAGTTGACTTTAGGTCTGTTTCGGCTCCTTGTGTGTCTTTCAGTGAGGGAGAGTGTCCACCATATATATATATTAGAGAGGAAGAATGTCGACTGTTGTCGTGGGGGTCGCTTCTCCTTCTTCTTTTTGTGCTATACCTTTGTTATGCACTAGGGGAAGAAGGGGTAGCGACCATCCTCGACAGTCGAAAAATCGATGAGGGAGTGTCCACGATATATGAGAGAAGAAGAATGTCGACGGTTGTTGTGGGGGTCGCTTCTCCTTCTTTTCCTTGTGCTAGATATTTGTAATGCACTAGGGAAAGGAGGTGTAGCGACTGTCGGTGTCAAAACCGGCGGATCTCGGGTAGGGGGTCCCGAACTGTGCGTCTAAGGCGGATGGACACAATGTTTACCCAGGTTCGGGCCCTCTCGATGGAGGTAATACCCTACTTCCTGCTTGATTGATCCTGATGATATGAGTATTACAAGAGTTGATCTACCACGAGATCGTAGAGGCTAAACCCTAGAAGCTAGCCTATGATTATGATTGTTGTTGTCCTACGGACTAAACCCACCGGTTTATATAGACACCGGAGGGGGCTAGGGTTACACAGAGTCGGTTAAAAGGGAGGAGATCTAGATATCCGTATTGGCAAGCTTGCCTTCCACGCAAAGGAGAGTCCCACCCGGACACGGGACGAAGTCTTCAATCTTGTATCTTCATAGTCCAACAGTCTGGCCAAAGTACATAGTCCGGCTGTCCGAGGACCCCCTAATCCAGGACTCCCTCAGTAGCCCCCGAACCAGACATCAATGACGATGAGTCCGGCGCGCAAATTGTCCTCGGCATTGCAAGGCGGGTTCTTCTCCAAATTCTGAGTACCTGTCGAGTAGTGTCCGACTTCCCATAAATGTTGCACTCCTTGGCTTCCGCGCCTAATAATGGCTATCTTCCACGTGTCGAGCGAATGCAAGAAGTCGGGGCATTTTTACACTTGCCACCCTAACCATGTGAGTAAATCGTCTATTTAAGGGGACGGGGATCCTCACATCCAGATCACACCATCCTCCCTCAGCGAGTATCCATCGGAGCGCGCCCGAAAAAATCCATCCCATCATGGCCGGCCAGCGCAGCTCCTCTTCTCGCTCCCGTAGCCCTAAGCCAGGCAATTGGAAGAAGTGTTCCATCTCCCACAGACAGTTAGTAGAGTTACAGACCCAGGGGTTTCTCCCTCCTACGTATATGGTCCCCGTCCGAGCCGGACTAGCCACTTACAATGGCGGGGAGCAAGCGGAGAGCTTTCCCAATCCATCTATGGGGGAGCGGGTATGCCTTGTCCCTTACTTATTAAGGGGACTTGGATTTCCAATCCATCCGTTTCTCCGCGGGCTCCTGGAGTTCTACGGCCTCCAGCTGCATAATTTTACTCCCGCCTCCATATTACACATCGCTGGCTATGTCGCCCTTTGCGAGCTGTTTTTGGGCTGCGAAGCTCATTTCGAGCTATGGAAGAGGCTATTCTGCCTCGTACCCCGTACATAGGAGCGGTCAATATATCAAGTGGGCGGAGCCGAGATATGGCGCATCGCCGGGACCGGATACATGTATGGTACTCCGAAGAAGACATCCGAACACTGGCCTTCGGAGTGGTTTTATATGGAGGACGTCCCCCTTCCGGACCCTGTTCGGATGGGCCTTCCTGAGTTTAATAACGCCCATTTGAAGAAACGCCGCAGCTGGCGCCCTCGGAGCCCCCAGGAGGAAGACAACAGAGAGGTCCTTTACCTGATGGGCCAGATACAAACGCTGGCCAAATCAGGATTGACAATAATCGAGGTTATGTCAATATGTATAATGCAGGGGGTGCAACCACTTCAATATTGGGGACAACCCATGTGGCACTTCAATGGAGAGGACGATGCCACTCGCTACGGTCGTAAAGGCCCGGACTCCATCGCTGCTCTAGCGAAAATACTTTCTGATTTATATAAAGGAGAGGAAGAGGAGTTCATCCGCATCAAGCCACGGGGTGGTTCTCCATGTACAACCCCCAAACTTGGTGAGCTGCTACTTTTTACTCCAGACCTTCCCGCATTCTTTGTCATAAATATTTACCTTGCTATTTCATAGCAGGAACTGCGAAAAGCTGTGAGGGAGGTCCACAACCCGTCTCCACAACCAGAGGACCCTGACCGGGCCCTCGACCCCGGACTCAAAGAAGATCCGAACACATTTGTGGAGCTCATCGACATGATGTTCTATCAGTTGAGCTGCGATGGTGTCTTGGTGGCCATCATAGCCGATTATCCTGGACTGCTCCCTCCATCGCATGTAAGTAAAACCGGAGTCCCAACTTCCAAGAAGGATCCCGTTTTTTTGCACTTCACCTACCGCACACATTTGGTGTCTTACAGGGAAGGCCCTCGGGACGCCATGCCAAACCCGTAGTGACTCACCAACAAGGGGCACCGAAACCGGGTAGGCTTAAAAGGAAGGCAGTCAGGACTGAGACGCCGTCGCAGAGGTATGGAAAAGGACCCTGCTCTGTGGTTATCGTCTTTAAAATATAATAACGTCCATGGTCCTGGCAGAAAAAATGCTCGCCGGACTATATCCGGAGAGCCTGCCGGCCACGCCTCCACCAGCCGGGCTCCAGAGCCAGACTTAGAGGCAGACGCTAACGTGGGGCCAACACCGGATGTTCCTCCTACAGAGGATGCGGATAGGCTGTCCGCTACGAATTCCGAAGTGGAGAGTGCCATGAATCACCGGCGTCGCCGGGCCGTACTCCGCGACGCTTGTTTCTCTCAAGAGGCGTTCGATGCCTTCAACTCAGGAGACGCGTACATTCGAGCTGCTCAAAATGGTCTTAACAGAGCCACGGACCAGTATGTAAAGGATATACGGGTAAGAAAATATGATGATTATGTATATCAGTAGCCCCTGAGACTTGAAACAGTTGACACAACTGATTTAAAGATCATTATTTGTGTAGGGTCTTACGGAGAAGAATACCCAGTTGTCTCAAGAGCTGGAGGAGTGCAAAGCCCAGCTACGGGCCGCAATTGCCGCAATGAAGGAGTCCGAGAAGGCCCCATCTGGTAACACTTGTTTCTATCAAAAAGAATGACATGACCGGTTAGTATGCGACATGTATGCAAATCTAACAACAGATTCTGCAGATGATCACGAAATGAATCCGGAGGTCGTGCGAGGGGATGAGCAACATGCTCAATGACAGTTAAAGGCTGGCGAGCGTGTGCTTAAGCAGGTTAGGCGGGAGAAAAACGATCTCCAAGATGCCAATATCCGGCTGAGTGTTGAACTGAAAGATGTTCGGGCCCATCTTGCTGACTCTGTAAAGGAGAATAAGAGGCTTCAATGCGGCATTTTTAGTAAGTGCTTAAACGAACTTTTATAGATTTCGGCGAAGAAACCGGCTAACAGAGTTATATCTGTAGGTATGCTGACGGGTCGCCCCGCAGAAGAGATGCCCGGGTCTGCAGGTGATCTTCTGCCCGAGCTCTCACAACTGCACGAACAAGTTCGGCAGGTGATGCAGGGCATTGCCCAGGCCTTGTGTCCATCCGCCTCCCTGCCAAGAGGCATGGGGGAGCTCGTAGAGAAGCTCAAGGTGTAGGGGAACGCAGCAGAAAACAAAAATTTTCCGACCTACGCACCAGCCCAGGACCACTATGGAGACTGCATACATGGTTTGATCTTTTTCGTTACCGACTCGTAGCGCAGCGGGAAGTAGAGTCGATGAAGATCGGCGGTGCAGATCCCCGCAGCTAGGATTTACAACCTCCCAACCGCGAGGATGTATACCCTCATCTGCTCCTCAGACAGCCCTCCGGGAGGCGGTCGAACAGCCCCCCGGACGGTGTCGCGGACAGCCCTTCGGGAGGACCTTCGAAACTCGAACGGTCACTCGGACAGCCCTTCGGGAGGACCTTCGAAACTCGGACGGTCACACGGACAGCCCTTCGGGAGGCACTCACGAACTAAGACCGAAACTACGATCTCTCTACAGAGTTGCACACATACGGTGTCATCTATCCGGCAGGGCTTCGCCGTCCAGAACTAGTTCCTGCCGGAACCCAGACAGCCTTACGGCTCTACGAAACTCTTTTCGTGGGAGGGAGAGAAGAAGCCAGATAATGCATGGCATGTGTATGAGAGCAAGGGATGAGTGTGGAGGGCTGCCCCTCCACCTCTATTTATAGGAAATCCCAAGGGGGTAGGGTAGTTTCACAAAAAACCCAAAATGCACATGAATGAAGTCCTTCCACAAGGACCTAGGAGTGAAACCAAGGAACTAGAGGGTCCCCAAGGGGGGGATACCCCATGTGGCCGGCCACACCCCCATGAGGGGCCCCAAAAATGGCTCCTATCCATCCATGTCATCCCCAAGATCTTTTGGAGCAAAGCCCCAAAAGGTGGCTTTCCATAAAGTAACCATAAAGCTGATTTTCACTATTCACGACGACATTTTTCAGCGTCTGATCGAACTGAAAATATTTATGTGGGCTAAGAACATTTCCAGTACCCACTAAAATGATTTTCAACGCGTTCCGAAACAATTCCGGTTTTAGTGATTTTCATCTGCGAAACGCATCTGAAGTGGCTCCGGCAGCTCCGGAACATTTCCGGTTTTTATCTCAGAAAATTCCAAAAAGCTTCCAGAATGATTCTGGCATCCTCCAAGAATTATCAGGCATGTGCCGAAACCAATTTGACTTAATGGTGTATCCCGAAACAACTTTTCGGTATCATCGAAACTTATCCGATGACCTCTCTGCGGTACGATTCCGCTGTCCGAAACTTTTCGGTGTCCGAAACTTTTTCGGTGATTTTCTCTCAGACTCCCTGTCTAGTATTCAGCAGATAGATGGCCCTTAAGCGTGTGACCCTATAGGTTCGGTGAAGTATAGACATGACCCGGAACCCCTTCCGATCAATGATCAACATCGGAGCCATGGACACCCATATCGACCCCTATACCCACACGAATAAATATTCGAGTGAACCTCTAGTTGCCGTGTGCTATTCCTGTTGCTTCGCGATATGTTACAAATACCCGAGGTGAGACATGTTGGCATTCCCGTGGATCAACAACTTGTCCACTATGCTAGTTACCTCGTTACCGGTATTGTTCTCTTTTCTCGTTATCGTGTTCCGGCATCCCCGTGATCAAATCACAAAGTGTCTGGCCAGACGATGATGGATACCGTAACACCGAGAGGGCCCAGAGATATCTCTCCATCGTTGGAGGAGCAAATCCCAATCTTGAGCTATCAAGTTACTTGACACACTTTTCCATGAACCCGTAAGCCGCCGTAATAGCCACCCATTTACGGATGACGTTTAACAAACCCCAAAGTTCATGAAGCAAGCATGAAGAAACTCGATACTCTCATGGTCTAAGGAATCATGCAAACGTTAACCATCTCTGTGTTATGCACCAATAAACTTGTGACGAATGTATCTCATAGCATAACATCAATTCGGGTCGATTCAACACAAATGTCCTTCCTGACATTGTGCCCTCAAAGTTGCTTGGCATAGAAATGCCCATGATTGGGAAAACATAATCATCATGCAACACTTGAGCTAGTCTTAGAGGCATGACTAGGAATACATTTTATCGTTTATTATTCCACACGTGCATATGGGTTCTCCCCAGAGCCTTTATGGATATACGGGCTTGGGAACCACAGCAGTTATAGCATGGAACATAAACATAATTATGAACAGGGAGATAATCAATAACATTTATTATTGCCTCTAGGGCATATCTCCTATAGACTCCCACTTGCACTAGAGACAATAATCTAGCTTATGCTAATGCACTTCACACCTGTGGCACACCGGTGTAAATATGCTTCGCTTGTGGTATAGCCTGATGTCCAATGGATCTGACGACTTCAGTTCCGTGTGTATCTTTGCATGTCCTCGCGTTTTCACAAAATTCATATTTTGTGTGGACTTGGCTTTGTATGTATGTGAATCACAGGTCGAACCTGGATTCCTCAGACTGAGTTATGGAGCAACTACCTGCAGTAGTGTCCCATTGTCAAAAGCCATCTTGGAACTATACTAAGTTCATGAATGAACTATATGATTCAACATCTTCTTTGTCGCTTCTAAAGCGTCAACATACTTAGCCCTTGTTATAGAATTCGCCACAGTAACTAGTTTGAACAAATTCCAACTAACTGTGCCACCACATTGTGTGTTACACAAAACCCTTAATTTAAATCGAAAATCGCATGGAGAAAAGATGAAGATTGTATCGACGTAACATTTTACAACGAACTCTTCATGATCTCTGCTTGCGAGAAAACCATGTCATCAGTACTTACTCTAGTACTGTGTGAGATCTTTCACTGTTGTCCCATGATCAGTAATTTGATCACTTTGGTATCCATACTCGCAACACCTAGGGAGTATCGGACATATCTGGTTGTTTTACATACCTTGGAATACATGATTAATCCAAACACAAAAGTGTGTGGAATCTGCATCATGTATTTTACTCATCAGTGTTTTGGGACACCGAGTCTTGCAAAAACTCTTTCCATGTGACTTTGGCAAGAATCACTCCTTGGCGTTTTAAATGCTAAAAGGTTTTAGCATCTTGTCAATATGTATTCATTGCTTAGCCCCATTAGGTAAATCTATCTCCATAGATCATCATGCCTAATATTGAGGCTATTTAGCCTAAGAACTTCATCGAAAAACTATTTTGAAATGAAGTCCTAATTTGTGTCAAGAAATTTATTTCCAATTACCAATGTGCCAAGCACATAAGGTTTTTAGAAATATTATTTCGCTCCCACTTACTTTCTTGAATTACAAGCATCTTCGTTACCCATTGATGAAGTCAAAACCCCTTTGACCATTTCATCAAAACACGAAGATTCCAACTCCATTTTGCTCTCTTCTGTCCATTGCTGGAACTCTGAAGTTTGCATACCTACTAGCATCCTCTGGATCGACAAATTACTTTGGACTATATCATATACAGGTCCTAGCTTTCATTTCCATCAGATGGAAATCCTTTTATCATCCATGTTTCATATCTCATGATTGAAATATGTATTAATTGCTAGTTCAACCCGAACCGACTTTAAGCATTGCTACGATGAAAACAACCTCATCGTATTATTTCAACAAGTCGAGCTTTATGGATAAAACATTTTATCCGTATCAGTTTTAAGTTCCATAAATATTCGTTAGACTCTAAGTCTACCGAAAGGTGTATCAAGGTTTTAATCTTGAATCACTTATATGGAAACTAACTCGGGTTGTATTGGCATTTAGCCAATTCCGGAGTCAGGGCCCATCAACGCTTCCTTGCGTATCGTAGGTATAATGTTGTCTAACAACAATATCTCGTTTGCGCACCTGAGAGGTTTGCACGAGCCTTTCCTACGTGGTTCAGCTGCAAGTTCGACCGAAGTTCATACATTTTATTGTAGAGACTTCTGTATCAGTCGCAGTAGGAAACTCTGCAATTTCTTCCAAGGTCTCTTTCCTTTGATCTGATGAAGATACTGTTTATCTCGTCGAGTTGCACTATTCTCCCACTCACCTTTTAGAAAGAACCATTCTCTTTAAAAGCACACCGTTTCGCGGCAAAACTATTTGCCTCGGTATAGTGAGGGAGGAATACCCAACATTTTGGTATAACCTACAAAGTAGCACTTGTCTGATTTGGAATAGGTTTGTAACCTTTTACACAAGCCCCATATTCCAAATGTTAAGAAAAGATATAACATGGTTGGGCGTACCATACCATGGCTTCATTTCAACAGACCCGATGTAGCTCTTTTCAGTGTAAAAGCCGCAGTCTCTAAAGCATCACTTTAAAAGGGATAATGGCAAATTTATTTATGTCATCTTTGACCTTACCATGTCATAAATGGTTTGATTACATCTCCACGGACTTTCCACTTGCAGTGGTGTTCCGGGAGATGCAAGTTTATGAAACCCCTTTCACAACTCATCAGACATTCGCTAAACATGTAACTCAAATATTCCTTTGTGCAATCAAATTGCAGAAACATAATTTTCTTGTTACAATAACTTCTACTTCATTTTTGAGAACCTTTCGAATGATTTCAAAAGATCCAGACTTACGTCTCATCAAGTAAATATCCATATATCTACTTGAGTCATTTCTGAAGATAAATAAATCCACCACTAACAACACTTATCGGACTACACACATCAAATGTATGATCACTAATAAGTTTGTTGTTCGTTCCTTATGGCCTGTGAACGGTATTTTAGTCACTTCACTTTTCGGAGGAAAGTTGCAAGTGTCAGATGATTCAAAATCAAAAAGACTTCAAAATCCATCATAATGGAATTTTCCATGCGGGTTTCTCCAATGTGACCAAATGTAGTGCCACACTTGTGTGGTATTCTTTTAGTCTTGCGACATTTAGCGTCAGTGTTATGGATGTATCATATTACCCTCAATATTCATAACATACGTCCCATCGATGATGGAAGTATGGCCCTTATGTTATTCATAATACTTAACAACAATTGTTATTTTTATGAACAACTCTTTTGCAACAAACATTGTGCAATGGGCTAGAGTGTATGAAACTCTAAAATGAATTATGAAAGTAAACCCAGAGGTATTGTATTATTATCAATATTCATAACATACATCTCATTCATAATGAAAGTATGGCCCTTGTGTTATTCATAACATCGAACATAAAAAGTTCTCTTATGAACAACCTTCTTGCAAGATGCCTTATGCAATGGGATAGAGTTTGTAAAACTCTAAATGAATTATGAAAATAAATACAGACGGCAATACACCGATGGAAGGTATAGTAACATTTACTATGTTCCCTGTGTATACCTTAACCTCATTTCTAGCTAGTCTTTCAGGCCATAGTAGTTCTTACATCGAGTTGCAACAGAATGCAATCGAGCGGGCATTTTTGTGATGAACTCACAATAGCCAAGAATTAGTGATTAACATGTTTAACCATAATTCGCAAGAACTATATCTTTGACCAGCCTTCTATACATCAAAAACTTGTATGACATTCATACATGAGCTGGATATTCCAGTCTTCTTTCCTTTTGCCTTTATACTTCTAGCATTTTAACTTTTAGTATTTCTCCTACTCTCAGAAGAAGCACCCAACTTAAGAGTGGCATTAGCCCCGGACTTCCTAGGCGTGTAAGTCATACTAACACCCTTTGGACACTTCCTTTCTCTTTAAGTTGTTGTTTTATTCACCTTTCATTATATGACAGGCGTTCTTCTAGATCCCTTTCCCAACAGTCAAATGCATAGTAAACACTTTTACTAATACTTGCAAACAAACATTGCTTTGTTTGTATCTGAAAATAATTTTCAGTTCCATGAATATCATATAACTATCCCAACTTTCGAAGTTTGGGTTTCATGGAAGCAAACATATTCCACTTGACCGTAACAGAATTCTAGCTTTTGGATCAAAGGACGAGAGTCACATGATCCATAGCATTAGCGGGAGGATACGGAAAGCATGCGATAGGACAAAGTCCTTCTCGACACTTTTGAGGACAATCCTCATATTACGGTACCAATCGTAAAGTTTTAACCAGATATTTAACAGCTATTCAATTTTAACAGGGAAGGTGGAAACGCGAGCCATTATTCTACAACTATTTTGCATATAACACTTAGACAATGTTCATAATTAATTGCACTAAGAATTAAACATGTTAATTCAACAGTGCGCTCCCACTCAAATCAATATCTCTCAAAATTGATTGTGAGTGATATAAGACCCACATTTCAATTGTTCGCCATTGGTGTAACACCACTGATGACGAAAAATCTCAACCGGTAGGCCAACTTGCCAATCACATCTCTATGTGACTCTTGTTCATCTTTCGATGCGTGTGTTCCGAGCTCATGACGGTCATGCCTGAACGTCAAGACAACCAAGTGATCTCGCTGCGAGGTCTCAACTCACCCGCCTCACACTTCTCTAATCGTTCGTACCCGTGTGACACGGCGCACCCCGAAAAGATAGGTGCCGTGACGGTGCTACACTTGGGAGAACACTAACTACTTGGTATTTTAAGTGAGAGATCACCCTAATAAAAGCGACTACCGTGCAATCAAGAAGGGTGCATCATAAGGGATAAACATCTCAGGCAATTCATAATAGCATGATATGGTATAGCCCTTTCTGACGGAGAAGTCTTTCATTTCTTCGTCTTCGGCATTCGCGTCGGTGTTCACCTTCACGAAGATTGCCACCACCTTGTCGATGCACCAGATAATATTGCTATCTCTATAGCTAACAAAATAATGCATTACAACAAGGTTGACACGCAGGTCATTAAAGTGCAATCATATGGCTCCAACCATCATGCCGAATCATGACACGCAGGTCATGTTAATCAAATTACATCATATAGTCATCTCATACATAATCGAATTAGTATGAGCACTGCTATACCACATCATATGCACATCCTGCAAAACCAAGTTAGACGCCTCTAATCGGTTTATGCAAAATTTATTTTACGTGGCTTCTAAGGTTTTGACTTAAACCACAACGACCAACGTTTTATCATCAAGTATGATTATTCAAGTTGCTAGATTAACATCTCGGGGTGTATGAAACACGAGATAATTAAATCTCGAGCCCCATACTAAACTTCGTCATACACATGACCCCCGTGCAGATAATATCTGCAATGCCCTTTCATCTGCGAATTTCATCTTTCTTTTGACTACGGCAGAACCCAAAGAACTGATAGCACTTCCATGATCAATCAGGATCACGGATTGCCAGAACTTTGTCAAATTCCACCATGTAGTCTCGAGATTGAGCAAACGCAAATTCTAGGGAAGCAACAAGAACGTCGGGTAACAGATTTCATCTGTCACCCGCATAAATAATTTTCAGCAATAGATCTCATCTACTACCTAATTATATTATGCAATACCCATACATCTCCATGTATTCTAGATCGAAACCTGCATCTACGCATAGCACGGCTCTTGATGCCACTGTAGGGGAACGCCGCAGAAAACAAAAATTTTCCGACCTACGCACCAGCCCAGGACCACTATGGAGACTGCATACATGGTTTGATCTTTTTCTTTACCGACTCGTAGCGCAGCGGGAAGTAGAGTCGATGAAGATCGGCGGTGCAGATCCCCGCAGCTAGGATTTACAACCTCCCAACCGCGAGGATGTATACCCTCATCTGCTCCTCAGACAGCCCTCCGGGAGGCGGTCGAACAGCCCCCCGGACGGTGTCGCGGACAGCCCTTCGGGAGGACCTTCGAAACTCGAACGGTCACTCGGACAGCCCTTCGGGAGGACCTTCGAAACTCGGACGGTCACACGGACAGCCCTTCGGGAGGCACTCACGAACTAAGACCGAAACTACGATCTCTCTACAGAGTTGCACACATACGGTGTCATCTATCCGGCAGGGCTTCGCCGTCCAGAACTAGTTCCTGCCGGAACCCAGACAGCCTTACGGCTCTACGAAACTCTTTTCGTGGGAGGGAGAGAAGAAGCCAGATAATGCATGGCATGTGTATGAGAGCAAGGGATGAGTGTGGAGGGCTGCCCCTCCACCTGTATTTATAGGAAATCCCAAGGGGGTAGGGTAGTTTCACAAAAAACCCAAAATGCACATGAATGAAGTCCTTCCACAAGGGCCTAGGAGTGAAACCAAGGAACAAGAGGGTCCCCAAGGGGGGATACCCCATGTGGCCGGCCACACCCCCATGAGGGGCCCAAAAAATGGCTCCTATCCATCCATGTCATCCCCAAGATCTTTTGGAGCAAAGCCCCAAAAGGTGGCTTTCCATAAAGTAACCATAAAGCTGATTTTCACTATTCACGACGACATTTTTCAGCGTCTGATCGAACTGAAAATATTTATGTGGGCTAAGAACATTTCCAGTACCCACTAAAATGATTTTCAACGCGTTCCGAAACAATTCCGGTTTTAGTGATTTTCATCTGCGAAACGCATCTGAAGTGGCTCCGGCAGCTCCGGAACATTTCCGGTTTTTATCTCAGAAAATTCCAAAAAGCTTCCAGAATGATTCTGGCATCCTCCAAGAATTATCAGGCATGTGCCGAAACCAATTTGACTTAATGGTGTATCCCGAAACAAATTTTCGGTATCATCGAAACTTATCCGATGACCTCTCTGCGGTACGATTCCGCTGTCCGAAACTTTTCGGTGTCCGAAACTTTTTCGGTGATTTTCTCTCAGACTCCCTGTCTAGTATTCAGCAGATAGATGGCCCTTAAGCGTGTGACCCTATAGGTTCGGTGAAGTATAGACATGACCCGGAACCCCTTCCGATCAATGATCAACATCGGAGCCATGGACACCCATATCGACCCCTATACCCACACGAATAAATATTCGAGTGAACCTCCAGTTGCCGTGTGCTATTCCTGTTGCTTCGCGATATGTTACAAATACCCGAGGTGAGACATGTTGGCATTCCCATGGATCAACAACTTTTCCACTATGCTAGTTACCTCGTTACCGGTATTGTTCTCTTTTCTCGTTATCGTGTTCCGGCATCCCCGTGATCAAATCACAAAGTGTCTGGCCAGACGATGATGGATACCGTAACACCGAGAGGGCCCAGAGATATCTCTCCATAGTTGGAGGAGCAAATCCCAATCTTGAGCTATCAAGTTACTTGACACACTTTTCCATGAACCCATAAGCCGCCGTAATAGCCACCCAATTACGGATGACGTTTAACAAACCCCAAAGTTCATGAAGCAAGCATGAAGAAACTCGATACTCTCATGGTCTAAGGAATCATGCAAACGTTAACCATCTCTGTGTTATGTACCAATAAACTTGTGACGAATGTATCTCATAGCATAACATCAATTCGGGTCGATTCAACACAAATGTCCTTCCTGACATTGTGCCCTCAAAGTTGCTTGGCATAGAAATGCCCATGATTGGGAAAACATAATCATCATGCAACACTTGAGCTAGTCTTAGAGGCATGACTAGGAATACATTTTATCGTTTATTATTCCACACGTGCATATGGGTTCTCCCCAGAGCCTTTATGGATATACGGGCTCGGGAACCACAGCATTTATAGCATGGAACATAAACATAATTATGAACAGGGAGATAATCAATAACATTTACTATTGCCTCTAGGGCATATCTCCTACACAAGGGAGCGCGGCAGCGCTTCCGATTATGGAAGATATCTGCCTGCCGACAAGGTGCGAGGGAAGCCTGGGCCATGGTGAAGACTCGATATACCAAGGCTGACCCGAACCATATGGCCGAAGTCGGACCTGTGGGGTCTGATGGGAAAGAAATCCCCGTCAGTTTGGTGTATGACCAGTTGAAATTAGCCACAAAGTATTCTTAACAGGATTGTAGGCTAGACAGCCTGTTGGATGGTATAGAAGAAGAATTTAGTCAGTGTAAGTGACTGTGTACTTCAATTGACATATATTGTCCCTAGCCGGATTGTAAATCATTTGTCATGGCGGACCTTTTCGCTTCGACCTCCGGACCCGACAGTCCGGAGTGTATCCAAATACCCGCTCAGTTATGTAAAAACCGGGGTACGCGTGGAAACCAAGCGTAGGGGTCATAAGTGCTTGAACAGACAAGTACCCAACTAGCTATGTTACATTACATGGATAGTAAGAAACATCTTCCAGGGAGAATAGTTCCGTTAAGGGTTCCTTTCCCTCGGTACGCATGCATTAATGTGCATGTCCGAACTGCGAAAGGAGACGCAGGATATAAACATCTGGGGGCATGTATTACAATAAATAAAAGTCATCTTTTGTTCACCGACCGAATATTCCCTTAAGAACGCTAGCTTTCGGCTTCACCTAGTCTGAGGTACACATCCGGCTGACCCGGTAGTAACAATCGCAGAGGTGCTCTCCTTATGCCCTAGCCGAATTAACGGGAACGTAGGGCATAAACACAAGAGCCAGGCAACCTAGCTTGGCCAAAACTTAAGTCATATCGTTGCATATAATGGCGAAGAAAAGGTACATGTGGAAAAGTAACACATGTGCGGGGGGCATAAAACCCGGAACATAATTATATTAAGGTTCTGTATAAGAAGCCCCCAGGTATAATGAGCACGCCTGGCGCGTCAAGATTGTGTAGTCAAGACACATTTTAACCTTTTAATGCTGTGAAGAAAAAGGGAAGAAAGAAAGAAAGAAAAGACAGATAACGGATATATAAAAAATTGACGGAGGTAAGGAGATGAACACATAGTCCGGAACTAGGCGTAGAACCTTCCGAGTCTGGCTGCGTTCCATGGGTTTGGCTCGAGTCGATTGTCCGATGCATCCCGCAGACGGTACGCTCCACCGGTCAGAACTTGGTCGATAACGAAGGGACCTTCCCATTTGGGCTCAAGTTTGTTCTTTTTCTTCTTTGGTAGGCGTAGAACTAGTTCGCCAACATTATAAGTTTTGGCCCGTACTTCTCTGCTTTGATACCGTCGAGCCTGTTGCTGATAGAATGTGAAGCGGGCTTTCGCCATGTCATGCTCCTCCTCCAGGGCGTCCAAACTGTCCTGCCGATCAAGCTCGGCTTCTTTCTCTTCGTACATGCGCACTCGAGGTGAGTCATGAATGATGTCGCAGGGCAGTACCGCCTCTGCGCCGTACACCATGAAAAACGGTGTGTATCCGGTAGTGCGATTCGGCGTGGTCCGCAGCCCCCATAGTACGGAGTCGAGCTCCTCTACCCAATGCGTATCTGATTCCTTTAAGGATTGCACTAATCTGGGTTTAATGCCGCTCATGATAAGACCATTTGCCCGTTCGACCTGACCGTTTGTTTGGGGGTGATAGACGGAGGCATAATCGAGTTTAATGCCCATGTTGCTGCACCAAGTTTTTACCTCGTCGGTTGTAAAGTTCGAGCCGTTATCAGTGATGATGCTGTGGGGGACGCCGTAACGGTGTACAACCCCGGATATGAAGTCTATCACTGGTCCGGATTCGGCCGTTTTAACTGGTTTGGCTTCTATCCATTTGGTGAATTTATCCACCATGACCAATAGGTATTCTTTCTTATGCCTTCCCCCTTTAAGGGGTCCGACCATATCAAGCCCCCAGACCGCAAAGGGCCAAGTAATGGGGATTGTTTGGAGAGCGGTAGGTGGCATATGGCTTTGGTTTGCAAAAAGCTAGCAACTGACGCAACGTTGAACGAGGTCCTGTGCGTCTGCTCGGGCCGTCGGCCAGTAAAAACCTATGCGGAAGGCCTTGCTTACAAGGGCCTGGGCTGCGGCGTGGTGGCCGCCATGTCCAGCATGAATTTCTGCCAAAAGTTGTCGTCCTTCCTCTTCGACGATGCACCTTTGAAGTACTCCGGTAGCGCTTTCTTATAAAGCTCTCCCTCGTGGACCTTGTAGGCTTTAGACCGCCACACAATGCAACGTGCCTCGTTTGGGTCCTCAGGGAGTTCTTGCCTAGTTAGGTAGGCCAAGAAGGGTTCTGTCCACGGGGCGATGACAGCCATAATCACGTGGGCCGAAGGCGTTATTTCAGTGGCAGAGCCTCCAATTATGTCAGAGTGTTTGGTATCTGGTGTTGTGGCCGGGTCCGGACTGTTATTTCCGGCCTCTCCTTCCCATACCACGGATGGCATAAACCGCCTTTCCAAGAAGATATTAGGTGGGACAGGGTCGCGCTTAGCGCCGATGCGGGCGAGGATATCCGCCGCTTGATTGTTTTCTCGGACCACATGGTCGAATTCAAGCCCCTCGATCCGGGCTGACATTTTGAGGACGGCGTTGCGGTAAGCCGCCATTTTCGGATCCTTGGCGTCGAATTCTCCATTTATTTGAGATATTGCGAGGTTCGAATCCCCACGCACCTCCAAGCGTTGAATGCCCATGGAGACTGCCATCGGGAGACCATGTAACGGGGCCTCATATTCTGCTGCGTTGTTGGAGTCTGTGTATAGTATTTGGAGTACGTATTGGACTGTATCTCCGATGGGGGATGTCAGGACGACACCAGCCCCCAGACCAGCCAGCATTTTAGAGCCGTCAAAGTGCATGATCCAATTGGAGTACGCGCCGTACTCTTTAGGGAGCTCGGCTTCTGTCCATTCGGCGACGAAATCAGCCAGTACTTGTGACTTAATGGCTCGCTGTGGTTTGTAAATTATGTCGAACAGGAGGAGCTCAATAGCCCATTTGGCAATCCGTCCCGTGGCATTGCGGTTGTTTATTATGTCGTTGAGTGGTACTTCAGAGGCCACCGTAATTGATCACTCTTGAAAGTAGTGTCGTAGTTTCCGGGATGCCATGAAGACCGCGTATGCTATGTTTTGATAATGTGGGTACCGTGATTTGCATGGAGTGAGGACAGTGGATACATAGTATACCGGCTTTTGAAGTGGGAACTTATGTTCGTCTGTCTCTCGTTCGACGACGAGCACTGCGCTTACAACTTGGTGTGTTGCCGCTATATATAACAGCATTGGTTCGCCGACATTTGGTGCGGCCAAGATTGGGTTGGTGGCCAAAACGGCTTTTATTTCTTCCAATCCGGCCGTGGCCGCATCCGTCCACTCGAAGTGTTCGGTGCGTCGAAGAAGGCGATAAAGAGGTAGTGCCTTTTCTCCTAATCGGGAGATAAAGCGGCTTAAGGCAGCCACGCATCCAGTTAGTTTCTGGATTTGCTTGAGGTCTGTTGGGATAGCCAACTATGACAGAGCACGGATTTTAGCCGGATTTGCTTCAATTCCTCTATTGGAGACGATGAAGCGTAAGAGTTTTCCGGCGGGTACGCCGAAGACGCATTTTTCCGGATTGAGCTTGATGTCGTATGTTCGGAGATTGTCGAACGTGAGCCTCAAGTCGTCTATTAAGGATTCGACGTGTCTGGTTTTAATGACCACATCGTCTACGTATGCCTCCACTGTTTTGCCGATCTGTGTTTCCAAGCATGTCTGAATCATGCGTTGATTGGTTGCACCGACGTTTTTGAGCCCGAAAGGCATGGTGTTAAAACAGAAGGGGCCGTATGGGGTGATAAATGCCATTCGAGGAAACACAATGAATTGTGTCCTGCAGTAGCGTCGATAATTTGGTCAATGTGGGGGAGGGGGAAGGGATCCTTGGGGCAAGCCTTGTTAAGGTCCTTGAAATCGACACATAGGCGCCAGGATTTGTCCTTCTTTGGTATCTTCACCAGGTTTGCTAGCCAGTCCTGATGTTTTATTTCTCTGATGAATCTGGCCTCAAGTAACTTGGCTAGCTATTCTCCCATGGCTTGTCGCTTAGGCTCGGAGAAACGCCAGAGAGTCTGCTTGACCGGCTTGAACCCCTTTAGAATGTTAAGGATGTGCTCGGCCAGCCTGCGTGGGATTCCTAGCATGTCTGAAGGATGCCAGGCGAATATGTCCCAATTTTCACGCAAGAACTCCCGCAATGGGGCGTCGGTTGTGGGGTCCAGCTGTGCCCCGATGGATGTTGTTTTTGTGGGGTCCGTTGGGTGGACCTGGAATTTGACTATTTTGTCCGCTGGTTTAAAAGAGGTGGACTTGGGTCTTTTGTCGAGTATCACGTCATCCCTGTCCACTGTGGAGCGCAGCGCAGTTAGTTCTCCGGCCGCGAGGGCTTTGGATAACGCTTCGAGGGCTAGTGTGGCGGTTTTATTTTCGGCACGGAGTGCTATGTCCGGATCACTGGCTAGAGTGATGATTCCGTTGGGCCCGGGCATTTTGAGCTTCATGTACCGTAATGGGGTATAGGTTGGGAGATCGTGAATGCCTCCCGCCCTAAAAGGGCGTGGTATCCGCTACTGAACGGGGCCACTTGGAATGTGATTTCTTCGGACCTATAATTCTCCGGTGTGCCGAATACCACATCTAGTGTGATTTTTCCCGCACATCGTGCCTCCCGACTAGGGATGATTCCTCTGAAGGTCATGCTGCTTTGCTTAATGCGGCTCTTGTCTATTTCCATTTTGTTAAGAGTCTCCTCGTAGATGAGGTTTAATCCGCTGCCACCGTCCATGAGCACTTTAGTAATCCGGAAGCCGTCCACAATTGGACTAAGGACCAAGGCGGCTGGTGCTTGGGCTGTTCGGAGTTGAGGTTTGTCACTGGCATTGAAGGTTATAGCCGTGTCGTTCCATGGATTTATTGCTGCGACGTGGCAGACTTCGGCAAGGCTGCGGAGTGCTTGCTTGCGCCTTTTGTTTGAGGAGAAGGTCTCAAAGACTGTCAATACTGTATTGTTATTTTCCACCGGATGGTGCTCTGCGGTATTGTTGATGAGGAGATCCTCACCGCTCTTGGCCACCTGCCGGAGTATCCAACATGCTCGAAGGCCGTGTGTTGGCATGGTATCCGGTGTGCTGTGAATTTTGCATGGCCCATTGAGCCATCCCTCCAATATAGTTCCACACCCTGTAGTGGGCTTTGGTTTCTTTGTGATTGGATCGGGTGACTTATGAGAGTATACCCTTTTAGTTCGAACGGGGGATCTAGTGAGAGCCGGGGGATCCCAGAATTTTGCTTGGGTTTTCCAGGTGCTTTCCATCGCACAGTACTTCCGTACTATGGCCGCCAAGTCAGCGAAGTGTGCTATGTCACGGCGACTTATGGCGTTGAGGATTCCCTTGTCCGTGCAATTTTTGCAAAAGAATGAAATTGCATCTTCCTCGCGACAGTCCTTGACCTTGTTCATTACAAGGAGGAATCTGGCCCAATAGTGATGTACTGTCTCTTGGGGCTCTTGTCTAATGTCGGAAAGATCACTTATGTCTGGGTGGGTGGGTAGATTTAGGTCCAAACCTTGACCCAATCTGGAACCCAGGGGCGAAGGAGCTTCCGAGCTTGGAAGTTCGGGCTCCGGGATGTTGCCCAATAGTTCTGGCCCCATGCCTAATTCTAAGTTCGAAGCTTGGGCCATGTCCTCCCGTAGACGGGTATTCGGCTCGGAGAGCTCGGGAATCCGGACATAGTTCGTCCTCAAAATAGAGGAAGAATCGCTACATTGCTCCTCCACCACCGCTATCTGATGGGTAACCGGTGGAGAGTTAATCTCCCTTTGGTCGGGTTTGAGCCCGATCCGATCATAGTCCATAGCGACTCCCAGGGCAGCGATGCGATCCAAGAGCTTGTTCAAAGAAGAGAGCTCCATTGGGTCCATCTGCTCGGCGAACTCCGAGCCGACGTGGAGGCTGTTTTTGATGACCTGAGAAGTCATCGTCGGCGCGACGGCCGAACGGGCGATCATGACGAAGCCGCCTAGTCAGAGAGTTGGGCTTGCAGCCAGGGCTCCCCTAGAGGTAATGCTGTCCTTGACGACAAGGCGAGCCATCAAGCCTTATCGTGACGGCACAGTGGAACTCTCAATGAAAGCACCAATGTCGGTGTCAAAACCGGCGGTGTCGGAGTAAATGACCACGGGTAGCCTAACCGACTCCCCCTGGTTCTTCAAAAATTATCGGGCCGATTGAGCCTTCAAGCACCCAAAGCACAGGGCCGCCTTCCCCTGGCCGGCTATCTCACAGGCCGACTACTGGAAGGCGACCCGGCCCTAAAGACCCTCCCGAAGAGAGCCACAAGATGGCCGGCTCCCAGAAGCCGGCCACAAGATGGCCGGCTCCCAGAAGCCGGCCACAAGAGGACCGACTCCCAGAAGCCGGCCAAGACTGAACCCTCAAGGGCCGCACCCACATAACGGCGACGAGACGCGGCATGGCTACAGTACAGCCTGCCACCCCCGAATCCCGGAGCACGCGTGGCCACAGTGCGCCATACGGGTCAGCCATCCCCCGTCTGGCGTGGCACTGTTGCCATGTTGACCATGATTACCATGACGCCACCCACGACAGGCTGTCAGTACGGCCCGCGGGCGGCGGGCCCCTTCAGCCAGAGAGACGCTCGAAGGCGGCCAAGCCTCCCTCAGTCGGCCTGGGGTGTAGCCGGCTCCCAATAGCCAGCTACCTCCCACCCTCGAAGTATGCGCGTCATTAAGGAGACAAGACGAGGTAAGGCTACAGTGAGAGCCCGCCCGGCGGCGGTACTGTAGCCATGCTTACCTCGACACAGCCCTCGTCATCAGGGGCGAGGCTACAGTAACCAGCCACCGATAAGACCCCCAAGCGGTGGGGCCGGCCTGTCGGCCAAGAGGCCGGCAGCCGGCGGGACCCACCAGTCGGCGGGCCCCAGCGTTCGGCGGAGAAGCCGGTGAATACAAACACTGACGGCTGGGACCCGCGTCCAGCCGGATTACCATTGTACCCCTGGGGGGTAGGCCTATATAAACCGCTCGGGGCACCCATGCAAAGGGTTGATCTCTGAGAGTTTTAGACACTACATAGAGAAAAGAGGAGAGCTAGCCTTGCCCTTCTTCTTCCTCTAGCAAAACAGCTCAAGGAGCCACTTGTAGCCACTTGTGTTGATCTAGTGATCATGCGGAAACCCCGCAGAGCAGGACTAGGGGTGTTATCTCCACTGAGAGCCGCGAACCTGGGTAAGATTCTCCGGCGTGCATGTCTTCGCCTCATCCCGTTTCCAGGCACCGGCGATGTCTTACTGGCTCCCACAATGATAAGCCACCCGTTGGCATATGTCGCACCTACCACCCGACATTTGGCGCCCACCGTGGGGCCAGGTGCACCGTCGTCCGGAGACCTGTTCTGGACGGGAGCCCTTTTCCTTCCCAGCGAGCGTAGCCAGCCCGGCACGCCCGATGGCGCTTGCCCCGACGCGCTGCAAGGCGTCGATGACGCCTGCGGCGAGCTGCCTCGCCGATCTTCTTGGCGAGGCTTGCATCTCCGACGAGCCTGCGCCCGACGCGGGCACAGACTGCCCCGAGAGCCGCCTCGTCAGCCTCCTCGACCAGCTTCACGTCTCAAGTGAGCTTGCTGTGGACTTGGAGTCAGTCGGCTCCACCGACCCGATGCTTGTCGACTCTGACACGGCATCGCTTGACGCCTTCCCCACCAACGTGGTGATCATCGACGACCCTCTTCCTCGAGCCGACAGTGGCAGCAGCGCTGTCAGCGAGGTGCTGGTCATCAGCCACGTCGCCGTCTCAGGCGAGAACGCCCACGACGCCCTACAAGCGGCATTACACGACTTGTCCGTCCCCATCCCGCCCGATGCCGACGCCGAGACACTGGAGGCACGCCGCCTCGCCCTCATCGCGGAAGGCCAGAAGATAGCATCCATGAGACGCCTCATGGAGGCTCAGCAGCGCGAAGTCGACCGCGCCGCCTTCGGTACGCCGCCTCCTGGCGGGCCGAGCCGAGCCGGCTTCGTCAAGAAGCACGGCGCGGCCATCGCCAGCATGCTGGGAGCAGACCGCCCAGTCTACGCCATGCCGCTCGAGAACCTGCGTGCCGCTCAGGCGGTAGTAGACGAGCTGAACGGGCTAGGGGCCGACGAGCTCCCCTAGATGAATAGACGCATCCAGCAACTGATCGACGCGGCCGCAGAGCGGCTTGAAGCCAGCGCCCGCACTGAAATTCCTCCCCCACACCGAGAACACGGCGCGACATCCCGGACGCCGACTGCAGATGGCACCCGCGCGAGAAAAGACAAGGAGCCGGCTGCTAGCCGCAGTCGGACTCGGCTCACCATCGAGCGCGACGCAGAAGGCCGCCCACGAGTTGTGGAACGACGAGGCGATCCGCCTCCTCCCCCGCCTCGTGGGGATAGATATCCCACCCCGCCGCCTGTCACGCATCCGACTCTCGGTGGCCGACTGGGCCACCGCGAAGGAGTTGGCGAGAATGACGCCTGCCACTGGATCGACCGCCTAGCGCGATCCCTGGCACTAGAAGAAGAAGATGATGTCGGCCCGCCTTGCTTTGGCCCCCGCATCCGCGACGAGCCCTTCCCCAAAGGGTTCTCCCTCCCAAGAGACACGCCAAAATACAACGGCTCCATGAAGCCGGAAGACTGGTTGATCGATTACTCCACCGCAGTCCGCATAGCGAAAGGCAACAGGCGCGTTGCCGTGAAGTACGTCCCGCTCATGCTTCAAGGCACGGCACGCACTTGGTTGAACAGCCTCAAGCCCTATAGCATCAACAGCTGGCTAGACTTCACGGAAGTCTTCACCCGCAACTTCACCAGCACGTACAAGCGGCCTCCCAAGCCCCGCCAGCTCTCCTTGTGCGTCCAAGGGCCCAGCAAATTGACTCGCGACTACCTCACGCGTTGGGCCGAGCTCCGCAACTCCTGCGAAAGGGTGCACGAGGTTCAACCCATAGAGTACTTCACCGCCGGGTGCTGAGAGGGCACCCTCCTCAAGCACCGACTCCTCTGTGACGAGCCGACTACCCTCGACGAGCTGCTGATCATAGCAGACAAGTACGCCATGGCCGACTCTTCAATGAAGACCGAGCTTCGAGTGCATGCCTCTGGAAAGGTGCTCGCTCCGGCTCCCAAGGCACCGGCTGGAGACTTCAATCGACGCCCTTACCAGAACGACAACAAGCGCAAGGCCCCTATGTCACCTTCCACCAGTCGGCAAGTGGCCACAGTCGAAGACGAACAACCTGAAGAGCGGCCCGTGCCCAAGAAGCAGAAGGGCGGCAGGCCGGCTTGGCAGCCGGCTTTCTCCTACGAGCAAACCCTTGATGCCCCCTGCAAGTTCCACAGCGGCGCGAAGCCATCCAACCACACAACCCGGAAGTGTCATTGGCTCACGCGGATCTCCAAAGGCGAAGGGCTGGTGCCGCCTCCACCTGCTGGCCCGCCACCTCCAGCCCCTCAACAGCCGGCTGCTCGACCAGCAGTCGGAGCCATTCAAGACGAGTTCCCGAACGAGCACGCCGCCTACGTCGTCTTTACAAGCCAAACTGAAGACAGGCGCAGTCGGCGCCGACAGCACCAAGAAGTCAACGCGGTGGCCTCTAGTAACCTAGAGTTTATGCATTGGTCTGAGAAGCCTATCAGCTGGAGCCGGGCCGATCACCCAGAGGTGATGCCGTCTCCCGGCTCTTATGCGTTGGTGTTAGACGCCACCCTCGCAACAGAAAGGCGAGCTGCCCGTTTCTCCCGTGTACTGATTGACGGTGGGAGCAGCATCAACATACTGTCCCGCGACACCAAGCCGGACTGTGTTCCATGGCATCGTACCCGGCCTGTCCTGCTCGCCAATCTGCAAGATCAAGATGGATGTTCTTTTCGGAGACAAGGATCACTTCCGCCGAGAAGCAATCTGGTTTGAAGTGGTGGATCTAGAGAGCCCCTACCACGCGTTGATTGGCCGACCTGCCCTGGCCAAGTTCATGGTTGTGCCCCACTACGCCTACCTCAAGATGAAGATGCCGAGTTCAAAGGGGATCATCACCATAGCCGGAGACTACAAGAAATCCTCCGAGTGTGCTGCAGCCAGCAGCCGGCTGGCCGAGTCCCTTGTGATTGCCGAACAAAAGAAGATGCTGGACCGAGTCGTGGCCATGGCCGGCAAGCAGCCGGCCCTGTCCCCTGACCCCAAGGAATATGATGCTCAAGGCTCCTTCCAGCCGGCCAAGGAAACAAAGAAGATACCTCTGGACCCGGAGAACCTGGAGAGGTTTGCTGTCATTGGTGCAAACCTGGACAACAAATAGGAAGACGAGCTCGTCGATTTCCTCCGTGAGAATCGGGACATCTTTGCATGGTCTCCAAAGGACATGCCGGGTGTTCCGAAGGATTTCGCCGAGCACAAGTTACACGTCCGAGCAGACGCAAAACCAGTCAAGCAACCCCTCCGCCGACTGTCGGAGGAAAAGAGAAGGATTGTAGGAGAAGAGATAGCCCGGCTTCTGGCAGCCGGCTTCATTATGGAGGTGTTTTTTCCAGAATGGCTTGCCAATCCGGTCCTGGTGTTGAAGAAAAACAATAAATGGCGCATGTGTATAGATTACACCAGCCTCAACAAAGCCTGCCCCAAAGATCCATTTGCCTTACCTCGAATCGATCAAGTGATAGACTCCACAGCCGGATGTGAGCTGTTGAGTTTCTTGGATGCTTACTCAGGCTACCATCAGATCAAGTTGGATCCAGCCGACCACCTGAAGACCGCCTTCATCACACCATTCGGAGCTTTCTGCTACCTGACTATGACATTCGGCTTGAGAAATGCCGGTGCCACTTTTCAGCGTTGCATGTAGAAATGCCTCCTCAAGCAACTCGGCAGAAATGTCCACGTCTATGTAGACGATATTATGGTGAAGACGGAGAAGCGCGTCACCCTGCTGGAAGACCTCAGAGAAACATTTGCCAACTTGTGCCGCTTTCAGATCAAGCTCAACCCGGAGAAATGCGTGTTCGGAGTACCAGCCGGCCAGCTTCTAGGCTTCTTGGTCTCCGAACGCGGCATCGAGTGCAACCCGGTGAATATCAAGGCCATAGAGAGAATGGAGATTCCTACCAAGTTGCGAGACGTCCAAAAGTTTACCGGGTGCCTGGCCTCCCTGAACCGCTTCATCAGCCGGCTAGGAGAGAAGGCTCTACCCCTGTACCGACTCATGAAAAAGTCCACCCACTTTGAGTGGAACGACCAAGCAGACCAAGCTTTTCGCGAGTTGAAGAAGTTGCTGACCACGCCGCCTGTCTTGGCGGCGCCGACTGAGAAAGAGCCCATGCTCCTTTACATTGCCGCAACTAGCCGAGTGGTCAGTACAGTTATTGTGGTCCAACGCCCAGAAGAAGGCCGGGCTCAGTTAGTCTAGAGACCTGTCTATTATTTGAGCGAAGTACTGTCCGCCTCGAAGCAAAACTACCCGCACTACCAGAAGATGTGCTATGGAGTATACTTCTCCGCCAAGAAGCTGAAGCCCTACTTTCAAGAGCATCCCATCACGGTCGTATGTACTGCCCCGCTCACCGGATCATAGGCAGCCGGGATGCATCCGGCCGGGTGGCTAAGTGGGCCATTGTGCTGGCTCCTTACACGATCTTCTACCAGCCCCGCACCGCCATCTAGTCGCAAGCATTGGCCGACTTCCTTGTCGACTGGGCCAAGACCCAGTACCTACCGCCGGCTCCCGACTCCACTCATTGGTGGATGCACTTCGATGGATCCAAGATGCGCACCGGCTTGGGAGTCGGCATCGTCCTCACCTCTCCCAAGGGCGACAAACTCAGATACGCATTGCAAATTCATTTTGCCGCCTCCAACAATGTGGCCGAGTACGAGGCGCTCATACACGGGCTCCGGCTAGCCAAAGAGCTTGGCATCCGCTGGATCCTGTGCTATGGCGACTCGGATTTGGTGGTCCAACAATCATCCGGCGACTGGGACGCCAAGGACGCAAACATGGCGAGCTACCGATTCTCGTTCAGCAAATCAGCGGATACTTTGAAGGGTGCGAGTTCCTCCACGTGCCACGGGCCGACAACGAGCAAGCAGATGCCCTGGCACGAATCGGCTCCACCCGACATTCTATACCAACTGGCGTCTCTCTCCAACGCCTCCTCAAACCGTCTGTCAAGCTGTCTCCAGAATCAGACTCCATCTTCGTACCGCCTGCCCCTGATGCAGTCGGATCCGACTTGGGGAACCCAGCAGGCGTCTCGGGGACTTCGACAAGCGGCCCGGGGACTGACATAGTCACGCCCGGCTCGGGGACTTCACAACCCGGCCCAGGGACTGCAGCAGTCGGCCCGGGGGCTGCAATGACACAACAGACGGTGGCCGACTCCAACTCTTCACCACCCAACCCACCCACCCGGGTCGCAGTAGCCGTATTGGCGATAGAAGAAGTCATAGCTCCATCATGGGCCCAACCCATCTTCAACTTCCTGGTAAACAGAGAGCTGCCGACTGATGAGATCTCGGCAAGACAAGTTCAACGCCGAGCCGGAGCATACACAATAATAAACAGAGAACTCGTTAGGCGCAGCATCACTGTAGTCTTCCAGCGCTGCGTCGAGCCAGAGAAGGGCATAGCAATCCTCAAGGACATCCACCAAGGCGAATGCGGCCACCACGCGGCCTCAAGATCACTCGTCGCCAAAGCTTTCCGCCATGGGTTCTTCTGGCCGACTTCTTTTGAAGACGCCAAAGAATTAGTCAAATGCTGCCAAGGGTGCCAAGTCTTCAGCTCCAAGCAACACCTGCCAGCTTCTGCACTCAAGACCATCCCCCTCACTTGGCCTTTTGCCATCTGGGGATTGGACATGGTGGGCCCATTCAAGACGGCGCGCGGCGGCATGACACATCTGCTTGTTGCCGTGGATAAATTCACCAAGTGGATTGAAGCGAACCCAATCAAGAAGCTGAACGGGCCGACTGCCGTGACGTTCATCGCAGATATCACCACCCGGTATGGCATACCACACAGCATCATCAACGACAATGGCACGAATTTTGCCAAAGGAGCACTGGCACGTTTCTGCGCGACACAGGGCATCCGACTGGACTTAGCGTCCGTTGCCCACCCGCAGTCAGACGGCCAAGTCGAGCGAGCAAACGGCCTCATCCTCTCCGGCATCAAGCCCCGACTGGTCGTACCACTGGAGCGTTCGACCGGCTGCTAGCTCAACGAGCTGCCAGCTGTCCTCTGGAGTCTGCGTACTACCCCGAACAAGTCAACCGGCTTCACCCCCCTTCTTCCTTGTATATGGTGCCGAGGCTGTCATCCCAACTGACATTGAGTTCGACTCACCTCGGGTCACCATGTACACGGAGGCGAAGGCCAAGGAAGCGCGAGAAGACGGCGTTGACCTGCTGGAAGAGGGCCGCCTGTTAGCACTCAGCCGGTCCGCCATCTACCAGCAGGGTTTGCGCCGTTACCACAACCGGAAGGTCAAGCCAAGATCCTTCCAAGAGGGCGATCTTGTGCTCCGGCTGATCCAGCGAACAGCCGGCCAGCACAAGCTCTCGGCCCCTTGGGAAGGCCCCTTCGTTATCAGCAAGGCTCTAGGCAACGACTCCTACTACCTGATCGACGCACAGAAGCCGAAGGCACGCAAGAGAGATGATTCCGGCAAGGAGTCGGAACGACCATGGAACGCAAATCTCCTCCGAAGATTTTACAGTTAAAAGCAGTATGTACCACGCTACCTTTTGCATTAAGTACAAGACAACGGCCCCCCCGAGGAGCACTCGGAGACTGCCATCTTTTATCTATGTATGACGAGTGTCATACCTATGAATGTATTATTACATTTGTTTTTTCTGTCCGGCACCGGGTTCGATCAGTCGGCCCGGGGACTTGCCGCCTTGAGTTATATTAAAGTTCTACCTGCAGTCAGAGAAGTAGTGTGCCGGCACCCAAGCCTTCTCTTGTTGAAAGTCGCAACTCGAGGAACCGACTGTCCGACTGGCAAGAGTCAAAGGCAAGAAAGGATGCCCACACGAAAAACGGCTAAGGACTAAACGAACTTATATAACACAAGCCAGCCTTCCACCCCGCCAGCCGGCTGACCGGCTTCCCATTCACCTTGCTACAATCTAACAAAGCTAGAGTACTTGCCCTACCAAATGGCCAAGCACTTCTCCAGCCATAGACAGCAGAGTAGCTGTCCGGCTAGGAAGGCGGTGACCAAGGGAGGGCGGCAAAGGAAACAGCCAAAAAGATGAAAAGCAAATACAATCGGAAGCCAAGCACATGCATGATTATATTTACACAAAAGGCCTTCGAAAGGCCGGCATTCAACATAGTTTGAATACACCCCCAGTGGGTGGAACTGCGCAAACTTAACAAAATATTGTTCAAAGAGTAATAAAACAGGAAAGTAAAGACGGCGGATCAGGCCAAGGGTGCAACAGGCGAGCCAGGCAGGTCGGTGGAGACGGCAGTGCTGGCTGGAGGAGTGGACGGCTGGCAAGTCTCGGCTTGATCATTGCCGGCTGCAGACGGCGCGCTCGCACGCGCCTTGTTGCTGGAGGCACGATCAAGCTCAGGCTGGCCGGTTGCTCCACCGTCGGGCACGGCGTCTTCACCATCCTCTCCCTCCTCCTCTTCACCCTCGTCGCTGGAGTCGATCTCCTCCGCCGAATCCTCACCGTCCGCCGGGTTCAGCCCAAACCACTCCTCCGGCTAAGCAATGCCGTCATCATCCACCTCAGGGGCAAAGGCACTGGTGTCGGTGTAGTCGGCGATCGCCGAGGCGCGCTAGATGATAGCCGGCCGCACTGCCTCCAGCTCCTCGTGGGCCTCCTGCCGCCAGGTGGCCAGCTGGTCCAAGCTCAGCTCAGGATACCAAGCTTTGACGAACTCCAGTGCCCGCCTGGCGCTTGACCGAGCTGCAGAAGCCTTCCAGGCCTCGAAGCGGCCAACCGCTACCTCCAGCCAGTCGGCAGTCCGACTGGGGGTACGGGGAACCACCTCGCTGGGCCAGAGGGCGGCCAGCACTTGCGCCCCAATGCGCTGAAGACGGCGGAGCATGCGGTGAGCCGGCTGGAGGCGGGCTTGGATCGCCAGAAGCTGCTCTTCAAGCGACCGGCGAGCATCCGGCGCGATCTCAGCACTAGCATGCCTTTGCGCCTCGCGGTGGGCCTTGATGACTTGGTTGGAGGCAACGGAGTAACCAGGGAAGTAATCTGCACAAGTAAGAAAAGAAGAGAAAAGAGGAAAAACACAAAGTCAGAGAATGGACCCAAGGGCAAGCGGCAAGCAAAGGAACGAAGAAGAAGGCGACCTACCGTCAACCAAGTCTTCGATCTGGCCGTAGCCGTTGATCAGCGATTGCCTTCCCTCAGCCCAGCTCGCCGCCTCGGTCTCGTACTCGGCGTGGAGGGCGGCCTCGCTGTCCTGCGCCGCCTTCAGGGCCGCCTCGTGGCTCTCCTCCTGGTCGGCCAGCTTCTTGACCAAGCGGTCGCGCTCCTGAGCCAAGGCGTCGAACTCGGCTTCCTTGGCGCGAAGGGCGGTCTGGGCCCCACCCAACTGCTCCCTCAGGTCGGCATTGGCCTCTGCGGATATGGCAAAGAAGAAAAAAGCAATAAGAAAGAAGTCGCCAGGAAAGATCCGGCCCGACTGCTCAGCAGTCGGCCCGAATCTCGGGGACTACACCCAGTGGGTGCACTGACGCGCCCCCACGTGAGATAAAAGATGAAGCACTTACTACGGCTCTCAGTTAGATCTGCAGCCTTCTGGGTCAGCTCCCGAGCCTGGGAGTTGAAGGCAGCCGCGCGAAGGTTGTGATAGTCCTGCAAGTAGGACAGAGGAGCGAATAAGAACAAGATAGCAACCGAAGTCTACTAAGAAGTTCCAAGCCGCCTGCTCAGCAGCCGACTCGGAACTCGGGGACTACACCCAGTGGGTGCGCTGACGCGCCCCCACGGAAGAAATCAAGATTAAGAAACAGAAAAGCGGGAAGACTCACCCGAATGGCCGTCCGTGTCGCGAGGAACTCTTGATTGTACTGCCTCAGCACGGCGGCCTCGGACTGAAGCCGGTTCCGGACTTCTTGCGCCGCCACGTTCACCACGGCCGTCCCACCACCCGGCGTCCACCCCGAGCTGGCGCTGGCCGTCTCTAGATCCTGGGCCGACGAGCTAGAGCCCGCGGCTTTCTGCGGGTCCGGCGCCGAAGTCGCCTTGCCCGCGCGCTGGCGCGATGGCGATCGGACCACCAGGTCCGTCCTCGCAGCCGGCTCGCCTCCAGCCGGCTGCACGGGCGGCGTGTTAGGCCGGCTGCCTTGGTCCGCCCCAGTCGGCGATGGCGGTGCCGCCTCCCTCTCCCGGACGACAACGTCGTCCTCCTCCCTCTCCATCCCCGGCAGGTCGCCACCGGCTTCCTCCGGCGAGGGCTCCGGGATCTCGGGCGACATGGCGCGCAGGGGGGATGACAAGCAGGGCCTCCACCGCCCTCTCTGTGGCTGCGGCCTCCGCCTGGGTCTTGGCCGCTGCGTCGGCTTGTGCCGCCGCCGACTCCTCCGCCAAATCCTGCGCCGCCTTGGCAGCGGCCGCCCTCAGCTCCTCCGCCTCCCGCTCCTCCCGCGCGTTCCGCTCCATCGCCGCTTGAAGCTCGGCACGGGGGTCCACGTGGCGGGTGCTTGCGGATCCTCCTGCCGATCCAACCACGGAGGCGGCCCGGAACTTCTGCGCGCCGCCTCGGGCAGCCGGCGCGGTAGACGAGCCCGCGCCATGATCGGACGCCGGCTGGTGGCGCGGGACGACTTCCGCCTCGTCATCATCCGGCCAGTCGTCGAAGCTAGCTCCAAGCCCGGAGCCGACTGCCTCCCCGCCTCCCCCCTCGGTGTTGTCGTCCATAGCGGCCGCCCCCAAGTCGGGGTCGTCCAAGTCATGCGTCGCCCTGTCCGGGAGAAATTGGCGCTCCGCCCCCGCTGCTCCGGCTGCCGGTCGAAGAAGGGGGCTCTGTCAAGACAAACCGACTGATCAGAGTCGGCCAAGAGAAACTTGGTGACAAAAGCAAAGAAGAGAAGATAAAGAAGGCTTACCATAGGCGGGGGATGGGCACGGGAGTACGGCTCCTTGCCGAAATGCCACTCGTCTGTGAGCTTGCAGTTCACGAGGTAGTTCACCATGAGAGCTACCTCGGCGCGAGGCATCTCCTTGGTGCACATCCGACTCGGATCGAGTTGGCCGCTCATCTGACAGATCATATGAGGGCGGCCTTGGAGCGGGAGCACCCGGCGCACCACGAAGGCGGCCAGCAGGTTGGACCCGGTCAGGCCCTCCGACTGGACCATTACCCGGAGTCGCGCGACGGCGGCGGCTCCAGCCGGCGACAGCATTCTGGCCCGATAGGACCACTGGGGCCGCCTCCCAGCCGGTGGGCCGGCTACATAAGCCGGCAAGTTGACGAAGTCGCCTTGCGGGGCGACGTTCTTCACGTAGAAGTAGGATTTCTGCCAGCGCTTCACCGACTGGATCAGCGTGATTGGAGGAAAAGGGTTGTCGGCTACCGGCCACCGCACCGCGATGAAGGCGCCGCTCTGAGCCGGCACGCCCTACATGGCGGTGCCGAGCTTGGACTGGAAGAACTCCCCCCAGAGCTCGAGGGTGGGAAGGACGCCAAGGAAGCCCTCGCACAAAGTGACGAAGGCAGACAGCAGCACCACCTTGTTTGGAGTGAGGTGGTGCGGCTGGAGCTGGAAGAATTCAAGAAAGGAGCGGAAGAAGGCTCTCGCAGGCAGGCCGAGGCCGCGCAGGAAGTGCGAGCGGAAGATTACCCGCTCGCCTTCCTCTGGCACCGGCGAGATCTCCCTTTTCGGCGCAAGACGGACCCGCACGTGGTCCTCACCGGGCAACCGCCGCGTCTTGCGGAGGAAGTCGATGTGGTCCGCGTGGACGTTGAAGCCGTCCCAGTCTCCGCCGCGCAACATGACGGCAAGAAGCTGATGAGAAAGGGCGTGGCGACGGCGAAACCACGGACCCGCGGCGGCGAGGCTGCGGGGTGGTGCGAAGACTAGAGAGATGGCGCGGCGGCGAGGGGCTGCGGCGACGGAGAGGAAGAAGAAGAAGAAGATGGCGGAGCGAGGGTGAGCGTGCGAGCGTCTGCCGCCCCCCTCCTCCCCCTATTTATAGCCTCGTGCGGCGGAGCCGAGGAGGCGAGGCGTGGGGGGGGCGTGGGATTAACGGCGCCCACTCCCCCACGCCTCGCGATTATTGCTCCCTAAAGGCATGCGGAAACTGCCGTTGGAAGGCGAGCGGCCCGTTTTGGGCCACAGAAGATCCACACCTAGGCCTAGGCGTGGAAGTGGCGGGCCCCGGCCTGTAGCAGCGTCCCGTCACGCGCGTGGGCTGGCAGGCCCTTCCAGCCGGAGGGTGCCACGTGGCGCGCGGGCAGCAAGCGGCCAGCCCGCGACCCGGCGTGCGCACCGACTGGCTCCCGCCTTCAGACTCAAAACCTCACCAAGACGGCGCACCTGACCAAAGCCGGCTCCTAGCTGCTAGCTCTTCAAGATAGGAAGTTGATCGAGCTTCTCGTCCTCCTTTCAGCCTCGAAGCCCGACCAGCTTCGGGGACTACTATCGGAGTAAATGACCACGGGTAGCCTAACCGACTCCCCCTGGTTCTTCAAAAATTATCGGGCCGATTGAGCCTTCAAGCACCCAAAGCACAGGGCCGCCTTCCCCTGGCCGGCTATCTCACAGGCCGACTACTGGAAGGCGACCCAGCCCTAAAGACCCTCCCGAAGAGAGCCACAAGATGGCCGGCTCCCAGAAGCCGGCCACAAGATGGCCGGCTCCAAGAAGCCGGGCACAAGAGGACCGACTCCCAGAAGCCGGCCAAGACTGAACCCTCAAGGGCCGCACCCACATAACGGCGACGAGACGGGGCGTGGCTACAGTACAGCCTGCCACCCCCGAATCCCGGAGCACGCGTGGCCACAGTGCGCTGTACGGGTCAGCCATCCCCTGTCCGGCGCGGCACTGTTGCCATGTTGACCATGATTACCATGACGCCACCCACGACAGGCTGTCAGTACGGCCTACGGGCCCCTTCAGCCAGAGAGACGCTCGAAGGCGGCCAAGCCTCCCTCAGTCGGCCTGGGGTGTAGCCGGCTCACAATAGCCGGCTACCTCCCACCCTCGAAGTATGCGCGTCATTAAGGAAACAAGACGAGGTAAGGCTACAGTGAGAGTCCGCCAGGCGGCGGTACTGTAGCCATGCTTACCTCGACACAACCCTCGTCATCAGGGGATAGGCTACAGTAACCAGCCACCGACAAGACCCCCAAGCGGTGGGGCCGGCCTGTCGGCCAAGAGACCGGCAGCCGGCGGGACCCACCAGTCGGCGGGCCCCAGCGGTCGGCGAAGAAGCTGGCGAATACAGACACTGACGGCTGGGACCCGCGTCCAGCCGGATTACCATTGTTCCCCTGGGGTTAGGCCTATATAAACCCCCTGGGGCACCCATGCAAAGGGTTGATCTCTGAGAGTTTTAGACACTACATAGAGAAAAGAGGAGAGCTAGCCTTGCCCTTCTTCTTCCTCTAGCAAAACAGCTCAAGGAGCCACTTGTAGCCACTTGTGTTGATCTAGTGATCATGCGGAGACCCCGCAGAGCAGGACTAGGGGTGTTATCTCCACGGAGAGCCCCGAACCTGGGTAAGATTCGCCGGCGTGCATGTCTTCGCCTCATCCCGTTTCCAGGCACCGGCGATGTCTTACTGGCTCCCACAATGATAAGCCACCAGTTGGCATATGGCACCTACCACCCGACAGGCGGATCTCGGGTAGGGGGTCCGGAACTGTGCGTCTAAAGCGGATGGTAACAAGAGGCGGGGGACACAATGTTTACCCAGGTTTGGGCCCTCTCGATGGACGTAATACCCTACTTCCTGCTTGATTGACCTTGATGATATGAGTATTACAAGAGTTGGTCTACCACGAGATCGTAGAGGCTAAACCCTAGAAGCTAGCCTATGATTATGATTGTTGTTGTCCTCCGGACTAAACCCCCTGTTTATATAGACACCGGAGGGGGCTAGGGTTACACAGAGTCGGTTGTAAGGGAGGAGATCTACATATCCGTATTGCCAAGCTTGCCTTCCACGCAAAGGAGAGTCCCACCCGGACACGGGACGAAGTCTTCAATCTTGTATCTTCATAGTCCAACAGTCCGGCCAAAGTACATAGTCCGGCTGTCCGAGGACCCCCCTAACCCAGGACTCCCTCAGCGACCATCACCGATGGTCGCAATATCAGAGAGGGAGTACCCACCATATACGTGAGATGAGAGTTTAGGAAGGAAGACTCGATAGACCTAAAGTCAACCCGTTGCATCTATTCTCTACTATTAAAGGGGATCGAACGTCGTGATGGTTCGACCCCCCTTCCTACGAGAACCATCCCGCCAGGGCCAAATCGCAGGAAAAAAACGACTTTGGAAACAGCCCGCACGTTCTCCACCTCCTCCCCAGATTTCTCTATCCTCTAGCTAACTCGAACCACCTCGGTGCCCCCTCTCCCGCGATCACCCGTGCCGTCCGTCTCTCCCTCTCTATCCTCACTGCTATCTCAAACACCGCCGCTCCAATAGCCAGGCCGACGCCATCTCACATCCTCTTCACATCCCTGCAACCTATCTGGGCGCAGATGCCGCAGTCTGCCTAGGATGACGCCCAGGTGGCGCGCCGCCTCACCGCCTGCAAGGACTGCCGCCACCTTTGCTTCCCGGACCAAGATGGAATAGGCGCCGCTGCCTAGGCCGACGATCTGCCGGCGTGCGCGCGCTGCTCAAGGGAGCATCTGCATCAACCTGCCACGGTGTCCATCGATCTTCCATGCGTCCGCCTGACCCCAATCTGCAGAAAGGCTGCTGCATCTTCTCTATGCATTATTCCCCAATTCTCGGCGCCCTTGCATGGAAACTGTGTCCTCGTACCCTCCTTAGCCTCCTGATCTTCCTCTCCCATCTCTCAAGCTCCGGCAATGGCTGCCTCCAGAGGTGTAAACAGCCGCAGTGAGCGGCTGCAACGAGAGGCGGAGAAGAAGCTGACTTTTTGTACACGGCACCTCCACCGCCGCGTGGAATTTTTTAACTCACATGTTATGTGTTGAGTGTTCCACACAAAGATAAAGCATTTTCTATGAGCGTCCTTCTCCTTTTATCAATGCTTGAAAAATGAGTACCAAGGAGTGGTGTTTTATTTGCAGATATGATGATTTAGGCAATACTGCTAGGAAGAAAAAGATGATGAGCTATCAACTCAAATCTGATGGTGCAAGTCCAATTAGTGGCTCCCCTTTTGTTGTGTTAGTTGTTGGATGCTGGCTCGTTATAAATTTCCTTCTTGTCAAATGTGCTCTCACGAGTCCTATAATGTTTATATGGTAACCTGATCTCAGCTTCATATAAATTGATATTTCAGAAGTTACTATCATCCTTGGATTTGTTAGGAATGGGAATAACTAGCTATGAAAGGGATAGGAAATGACATGGATAATGGGCTCAAGAAGTTCACTTATTTGCGGTAAAATAATGTTTATGATAACTGATGGATTCCACAATCACTGATCAATTGGTGCTTGTGCAGGTGTTAGTTAGTTATTGTTTATGTTTTTCTTTATTTCATCTGAATTGGAGTTGTCCTCCTGTGTTTCCTTGAACTACATGTTGAATGGTTCATGAAATGGATGATGTACACACATCAAGATTTTTTTTGTCTAGCTGGCTGCAGGTTCTGTGACTGGTTGGACGATGCCGTCGCCTAGCAATGGCAAGGACTGATCGCCTGTTGCTGCACTAAGTCACTATTGGTCAAGACCTTGAGTTATAGGCTTATAGCGCAAGCATAGTTCATGGGCTTATGGTAAGGATGTGATGGTGTTGGTTTATGGCGATTCATCCCTGTTTAATTCTATGATTTGGTGGGTTTATGGCAAGGATGTGATGGTTTATGATTTCTTAGATACACATAATTCACAGTCGATTTTGAGTACATGGATACAGGCCTCGATAAGTTCATCCTTGCTCACCGCCAGAACCACGAGAAGATCCTGGCCCGCACCGTCAAGATATCCCCTCCATAGTGTTACCGAACTTGGTCCTTACTTGGTGGTTGGTGAACTGGTGATGTTGTTTCTGCAGAGACAGATTTACGAGCTCCGCAAGGGTGAAACAGAGATGTGTTATCCTCCCTCCCCCTCTCTCTCTCTCTCCCTCCCTCTCTCTCTCTCTCTCTCTCTCTCTCTCTCTCTCTCTCTCTCCCCTCTTGTTTATTTGCATATGCATCTGCGGGTGACATGTCATTTTTAGTTCAGCACAAAAGGGCATAGTCAGTTTAGCATTGGCTCACAAGAGTGAAAATATATTTTTATATGTGATGAGATTATGCCCCAATCAATAATTAAATGAAGAATCAGCTTATCATTCTTGGCAGTTAGGATTCAGTATAGAAAATTTATAATCTGGTAAGGCAAAGTCTACCAATAACCAAATTGATTACACTCTGAAAACAGGGGTTGCGCAGTAACCAACTCCATTATATGCATACAACTGGTCTGTAGGTTGATCTCTTTAATAGTTTCTGTACAAAAACATGCTCTGTTGTTTGCAAATTGTACTCTGAATATATTTTTACATCATTTCCAGTTATTAATTCGCTTGCAAATTCATTAAAACGCATTTCTTGTTGTCATGCTTCAGGAAAACTGCATGTCTTACAAGTTTTGAAGCTCGACATGCTTCAGGAAATTTGAAGATGATGAAGCCAGGATAGTGGTGAGATGCATCTCTCTAATATGGGCATACAACTTCATTAAAGGTTGACAGAAGATGTTTACTTGCCCCTCCATAAATTGACCCTGACATACGGATTGAGTGTCTGAATCCACATAGTGGTAGACGTACTCTACCAAATGTATCATCTGATAGACAGTTCAATGGCTGGTGTACTTCAAGATTTATTAGAATCAGAGTAAACACTTGATCATTTTGGTATGTCTTATTATGCTTCACATTGCCATATTCCTGTGTAAACTTGGTTTGAAGATCCATATAAGTATAAACACAAGATTGGAAGGCCATTGTCGACGCCGAAAGTAATAGCTGCCTGACGAACGCGCGGGAGGAGATCCCTATGGAGCAATGGAGTCCATGAGCAGCTCTCAAGGTCATGGGCGTGCGAGGATGGCAGAGGACCTGCAATAAACTAGAGGTTGCACAAGGAAAGGATGGCATGCAGCCAGCGACGGTCGACGCGGCCGCCTGGGTAGCCTGTCGATTGTTGTCTAAATTAACCTTCATTTAACATGTTGTATTATATGATGTGAAAAAGATGCCGTAGAATTTGCAGTTAAAATCATTTTGCAATAGTTGCGGTTTTGTAAATAAAAATATATATTCTACGTTTTAAATTTTATTACATGAATTTTATGGTTGCGGTTACATTTGTGCAGTAGAGTGCGGTTGATAGTTGGAGCAATGGAGAAGAAAATGGTGAGTTTTATAGTCATAATCCCAACAACTTATTTTACATAGACAATGGTGAGCCAAGCGATAGCACATCCTAGATAGACATTCAAGGGTGAGGAAAGAAGGAAGAATACACATTGTATTTCTACAAGATTGGGGTTGTAGAAACATATGGAGACTCAGCGCTCGCGTCGATCTCCCCCTAGGGTGACTCGGGCCACTCCCAGAAACCTAGCCGCCGCCGGCAAGAACTCCCTCCTCCTCTCCCTCCGCTGCCGCCGGGGGACGCCGCCAGGCTAAGCCCGGGGGCCGACTGCGGTGGCGGGGGATCTTCTCTCCCACGCGTCTCTGGGTTGGGGCGGGACCCCTAGGCGTGTGGTGGTGCTGCTGATCTGGGTTCTGCAGCGTGACGGATGGGTGCAGCAGGTGGCGGCTGGCCGGCCCGTCCTCGGACGGCGGCGGCTAGGCGCGGCGGGCGGCGCAGCCTCGGACGGCGGCGTGGCTGCGGGCGCAGCGACAAGCCTTTTCGGGCGGCGACTGCGGTCGGTGGCGGCGGCCAGCTAGGCTGCGGTGGCGTGCAAACTGCCTTCAGATCGGCGGCGGCGGCGTGGAGGGCCTGGTGGTCTCGTTGGCGGCATCTCCAGTCAGATCTGTTCTGACCGATGCGTCCGGCGGTGGTGGTCATCTCTTCCTTCAGAGGTGCTCGGCCTGAGGCTGGGTGTCCGGATCTCCGGATCCAGTACTGGCTCCGAGTCAGGGAGACATAGTTGCCGATGAAAACCGAGCCGACGGCGAGCGATGGCGGCGATTTAAGTCGTTACCTTGATGAAGGCATCGTTGTGTGACTTATGTCGACCCACTCGTACTGCTCTAGGGGAAACCCTAGGATCTGGTCTTCCAGATCGGACGATGGCGATACTGCGGTGGTGTTTTCTCTCTTGGGAGCATCGTTTGTGGAGCAGTGCTGGTGGTTAGAGGCAGGAGGTGGAGCGACTTCGTCTTGCACGGAGCTTCGGTGGAGATGTCAAGTCATGCCTGACCGACTGGTGCTACGCTTTGTCATGCCTGGTTGGCAGGTGCTACGCACGGCAGATCTTCCAAAGACTTCAAGATGTGTCGGCTGGTGGTACTTGGCGGCATGGTGCTGAGGTGTACCGGCGGCGACATCGGCGTGCTCAGCAGTTCGCGAGCAGGGTGGTGGTGCCGTTGGGCGCCGTGGTGGCGTTGACGGCGGCGGCAGAGCGCGCCGGACCGGTGTGCGCCCATACCCGGCAATTGGCCTGGTTGGGGCCTCGGGTCTTAGATGTTAGGCTTGTCTGCAAGGTCTGTGGTATTAGGCCTGGACTATCAGCATCCCTTCATCAGGTGGATAGGAGTAGCGACAGTTGTCGCATAGACGGTGGCTTCAAACTTATTGTTGTATTTCTTTGTAAGGTCTTTGGTGAATAATTAATAAAATGGCTGCATGCATCGCTCAGATGTAGAGGCCAGGGGTGATCCTCCTTTTCTAAAAAAAAAGAAGCAGATGGATAGCATAGTCGACGTGGAAGGAAAAAATTGATATTCCGTGGCAACGCACGGGCATTCAGCTAGTATTGAGTAATAGTGATATGTGTGTTGAGTTTCCTGGTAGTTGCGTTCGACCGATTTTCAATTAATGTTTCAACTATGAACATAGGAAATGTCTGACGACGAAAGGGAATTCGTTATGTGTGAATACTGCAAAGACGAGCGCGGCCTGTGCGACAGGCCTCACCTAGTTGGTGGTAGGTGCTTCAGCATCATGCTGGATGAGACCTTCGAAGTGGATACAGTAAGCCACAACAATAAGTCTTTTTTCGTGGTTGAGCATGACTTCTGCTTCTTTTGCTTCAACTTATAATTTTAATTTTTTACAATTCTACTAGCGTATCTCCTGCCATGCAAGAATGTATGTCTTGGATAAGATTGGTTTCAGTAATATGGAAAGTATGGAGGTAAAGAGAGTTCACTTGAGGACCGAGCACGGTTATACTTTTGCCGTAAAATTATACAATGCAAACACCTACCCCTATTTTGAATGAAAAAATTGGAGAGCACTATGCAAGGCTTATGCATTTGAGCCTAATATGCTTATCACCTTTGATATTCGTCCAGAAAATGAAATTGAAGGTAATATTGACATCTGGGTCGATGTGCAGACGCCTCCAGTTCTATCATTATGTGAGTTTCTCAACCATATTTATTAAATAATTTATATTGTTTATTTAAAAATAGTTGACAACTAATTTCTATTGACAGCTTATTTCCATTCAGGCAAACCTATCCAGTGCTTGGTAGACAGCACCCACTACTGTCCCGGGGCTGAACTAAACTGCGAGGAGATAGGTCATTATGTTTCATGGCTTGAGGATCTTGATACTGTCAAGACAAGTTATTTTCCTAGACTTCGAGATATTAGTACTCAAAACGTGCGACCACTAGTGTGCGTATTGAACTACAGTCACATCTATTTAGGAAAGATGGTAAGATTTTTACTATTTGTCCTCAGTGCATCTTTTGCATACATTATTTTTTAAGCTAAATTTCATTGCTAAGTATGTTACTACGATGTTCTTCAACAGGGACTTCCGATGGGTGTGGTGCCTCGTTGGATCGAGCCTAAAGGTCGCATGACAATGGTTAGCTTACGGCCAAGATATCATGCATTGCACATGAGTGCATTCATCACTTCTCGAAGCGAGCAAGTCTTAATAGTCAAAGACTGGCGCAAAATTATGAAGGATCGCAACAGATAAGTACTAGGGGGCAGCAATCAGAAGCGCAACCCATAATTAGGAGACATGTTCATCTGCATGCTCCAATATGATGAAGCACGAGTGCTACACATGTTCTATGCTATTTTACCTGAGAGAGAGCAGCGGGAGTGATTAGCTAGCTAGAATGAGTTTGAAGACGATGATGTGCTACACTATGACTATGATGATTAAATAGCTAGTATTGGTGGTAATGACTATGATGATTATTATCAGCTAGTGTTGGTGGTGATTAGATAACTACACTATGACTATGATGATTAAATACTATTGGTGGTAATGACTATGATGATTATTAGCTAGTGTTGTTGGTGATGATATGATGCAAGAGTTTTTATATTAATATGATGATGATGTTGATCATGATTATCATTATGATTTGTTATTATGATCATGATTAGTTATTATATCATTGGTGGAAGGAACGCGGATTAGATTCATGTGGATGAATCAAAAGTGACCAAAAGTTGAATTAGTAGGATGGTCGTCCTAATTCAACTTTTGATTCATCCAAATGAATCTAATCCGTGTTTCTTCCTCACAATGATATATTAATTCATCATGGGCATAATGATATAACAACCTCTTAATTGGTACTGTATCAAAATTTGTATAACGGCGTATAAATAAACTAAAAATGAAAAATGAAAAACAGAATAGTAGTAGCGCTGGACAGGAAAAATGCTACTGCTAGTTAGATTAGCAGTAGTGCTTGTACGTAGAGCGCTACTGCTAAGTAGCTATAACAGTGGCGCGGGAAGGAACGCGCTATTGCTAAGTGTTAGCTGTAGCGCCGTATCAGTAGCGCGGTACCCCGCGCTACTGATAGCCCTCAGACCTGCGCTACTGCTAGGCTTTTCCCTAGTAGTGATGGGTCGTTGCCATGTTGGGGTGTGCTTGTAGATAGACATTTTAAAATCCCTCAGCAATGCCCATTATGTAATCAAAGTGTTGAGACAATAAGCACATTCGGTTTGAATGCAAGAAAGCCAGGGAGGTATAGAATCAACTTCGAGTTGATGATGTTATCCGTAAAACCTGTGCCCATTAGGGTGCTGGTGAATTGATTCTTGAATAGTTCATTTGCACCCCTAACAAAGAAGCTTTGGTTCTCGGTTAAGGAAGTTTCTCCATTAGGGTGCTGGTGAATTGATTCTTGAATAGTTGATTTGCACCCCTAACGAAGAAGCTTTGGTTCTTGGTCAAGGAAGTTTTTGTGAGACTGTTGCGATGACAACCTGGTATTTGTTGTGGGAACACCACAAGCTGGTGCACGGTGAGCAAACTCAAGATGCTTCCCAAGTCCCGATGAGAGTGCTTACTAGCAATTACTTTAAGGCAAATTCACCGAAAGCTAGGCATCAGAGTGAAGTTTTTCTAGTTGCAGGCATCTTTTGTCTTTGCTCATATTGGCTGTGTACATCCTAACTGTGCAACGGCTGAGTGTGTGCTCATAGTATTTATATCCTCTTGATGCTTCATTTAAACCAGTGAAATCTACCATTTATTAAAAAAGAGTGAAGGGTGGTGAAAGCCGAATTAAAACTATGTTGGGAGAGGCTAGGGGTAAGTCGACCGGAAAATAAATTAGGGTCAGTCCATCGTTTCCAGGCTTTAGATTGAGATCCAACAATGCATATGCCTTCTTCTACCTCCGAATCGTTTCCTATTCATCTTCTTCCCAGATCTCACCCAAGCTGCCAGCTACCACCAGCATAACCGCCGGCTCTCCCGCGACCGCCTCGCCACCCCGCCCTCCCCTCAACCTCCCCACACCGCCGGTCTTGCCACCATTCCTGCCTATCCCTCTC